>NW_026125111.1:0-98618 GCF_943737965.1 Phodopus roborovskii
AAAAAATGTGACTGAGTTCTACTTTATCTTGGAAGGATGAAAATGCCTTCCTTATTTCACAGGCTTGAGAAGGTGTGCCTTTGGAGGACCTTGCCTTTCCTCTTCATATTCTTTTCTGCAAACTTCAATATATTAAACTGCTTGTTCCACCATGTTTCAAACCACACTTTGCCACATTACCACAAGCTCAGACACAAAACAGCCAAGAAACCATGTACCGAATCCATGAGCCAGAAAGAATCTTATCTTCCTTCTTCAATTTTCTCAAGTGTTAATTCATAATGATATAATACTCACATGTCACCTAAGGACATTTCTTTATATTCCTAGTTTTCTGGAAGTTTTATCATAAATTCTTGCTTAATGTTATCATATGATTTTACCTGTTGTTTGTATAATAATTTTAGTATGTTAGCCTGGTGTAAAGTACTGGTTGATTTTCCAAAATTTAAAGAAACTCTTATTTAATTCCTTTGTCAAGGCTTATGCCATTATACACAGATTTATTAATTCTGTTTGTAAATATATTAAGGACATTGCATCTATATTCATGAGGAGACATTGTCTACAGGATTTTTCTTTGTAAATTTTTATCTAGTTGTAATATAAGGGTGTATACAATTGATGAATGATTGGAAACCATTATTTCATGTTGTACTTCCTAAATATGCTGTATTGGATTAGTGTTAATTATTTTTAAGCATAGAGAGGATTCTAGAATTCTCTTATGGACTGTGCAGACTTATTCATTTCTATGTTCATCGTGTTTATTTTCATCATTTCTAAAACCAGTATTTGAACATGCTTCATACAAATGACAATTCAAATTTCTTCATTGCTTTTTCGTATGTTGAGGTTCTGCATGTATTACATGGAACTGTCTGATTTTTTATTTGATTCCCCTCTTTCACAACTCTGTGTTTATTGCTTTTTTCAATATTTGTTTAGTTTTACCATAACTGTTTTTACAAATGTTATTTTGATTTCCATTTACTAAAATATATATTTAACTATTTAAACTTCCTTTTCAGTTGGTTAATTTATAAGTATCTTACTTAGTCTTCATATATCTGTCATATTTTTTGTTTATTCCACTGTGAATATAAAAATTCTTCCCTATGTTTTAAATTACTTTAATTATACTTACATTCATCGCATGGCACATTATCTGTTAAAGTATGCTCTTTGCTAAAGTTAACTGGAAAGGAATGTGTATGTTTGCTCTTGAATAGGATACACAAATCTCATATATTCTGTGTGTTGTCTATCAGAGAGAAAAAAGAAAGAGATGAAGAATGGGACATTTAGCTATAATTGTGTTTTGTAGATATATGTAACATGGCATGTTTGCTTGGAATAATCCTTTTATATACTGTGAAAATTTGTCACTCAGTTTGGTTAAATAAAAAGCTGATAGGCCAGTAGCCAAGCAGGAATTAGGCAGGATAATCAAATTAGGAAAATGATGCAATGAGGTATGGCTTAGTCACCAGTCCTATGGAGAATAAGTGAGTAGGATACACAAAATGGGATAGAGGTAAAAATCCACCAGTCTCAGAGCAGCACATAGATTAATAGAAATGGGTTCATGTATAAGAGCTAGTTAGTAACAAGCCTGAGCTATTGGCCCAGCATTTATAATATAAGCCTTAGTGTGTGTTTATTTGATAATAGTTGTAAGAGAACAACACTCTGCTTACGTATTTTCATGTTGTTAACTTTTTGTAAAAACAGATTTTAAGTTATATAATATAAAGTTGAACTCAAGGTACTTTCACAAATATTAGGTTTACAAGAGATTCTCTATCTCTCTGTCTGTCTGTCTATCTATCTATCCATCCAACCTTTCCCTTGCTCCTTCCTTCCTTCCCCTACCCCAGCATATGTGGCTTTTTAAAAGTAAGTATCTTACTCTTTACCACACACTCTTTACCACACATTTCTTTGGTTCCTGGGAACTCATTGAGTTCCTATTATTTCTATTTTTGGCATACTGTCTGTGGCTAGATATTCTCTGCTCATAGTACTCTGATGCCTTTGATACACAATAGTCTTTTGAAGTTAAAATGTTATCAGCAAGGCTTTGATCTTTAATTTTGGGAAATGCTATGTAAATGCTCTTGGGCTCTTGAGCTTTGAGTCTTGATATACAAGAAATAATAATAAGATATTATTTACACTGAATTATGTTTTGACACTTTGGCTCTTATTTTGCAAAACAAAGTAAGATATTTTTAGTTCCCCGTTTAGTATTAATTGTCCTATGATATATATGTGGACATATACATATATATAATGTTTCTTTTCCTTTTCTTACTCTTAATATCCAATACTTTATTTTGCCATACCCTATGCAAAATAAATGTTCCTATGGTAACAGGTACACCTCACAACCTACTATACTTGTTAGATTGTCATTGCTGGGACCACACAATTAGGGTAATTTAATTTAAAACTTGATGGACATACTTTTCTCCCTTAACTCACAGGCTTTTGTTCCACTGTAGCTGTGTTCTTGTCATGAGGGCATCGAAGGGTATAATGCAACAGATTTGCTTCTCTTTTCATAGCAAAGGAGCAGAAAAAAAAAATGATAGGAACTAGAAAGAGAAAAGAACTCTGAAACTCATGACCTCTGCAGTCTACTTCCTTCAACTAGACCGCCATGTAGTAACACTTCCACTCTCAACATATTTGTGGATTATTGCAATAATGACATTAGCTCTCCTGGTTCAGTCATCACTCAAGACCAGTGCCAGCTGGGTGCTAGACTTTAAATATGTTACCATTTTGGAACATTGCATTCTCAAAAAATAATAGTTACATAAAAACAAACTGACATTTATTTTTCTTTCAGTGAAATCCCAGTGTCAACTTGGCTCCAAGCTCTCCTTCAAAAAATAATCATGAAATGTTTGTGATTTGCAACATACAGTTTCCCATGATAGAGTATTCTAAATACAGCAGAAACTATGCTAGAAGGTGAACTTAATAGGTTTACCCTGGAGATATATAGCTATTCCATAGGTATATGTTCTGTTGCCTAGAAATAACATTCCCCATTTTTAGTGAAAGATGTTTTCTGAAGTTAATCAGCCCCTTCCTTTCCTGATCCTGCTATATGTACTTTGTAATTTCACATTTGTAGAAATACTTTAAATTCACATTTTATAGATGACTGAACTAAGCTTGGACAAATGAAACAAAGACTTAGAAACCTAAGGCAGGCTAAATCTAATCCCAGGATTTGTAACTCTTAAAACCCATGCTAGCTCACACTAAGAATGAAATTATATTCATAACCACTTTATCCAGAGGAAAAAGGAGTAAGTGAAAGAATTTATTTGATAGTTTCTAATTTCAAAAGAAAAATAAACTTGGCTTGGCACTTCTGTTATGTAATATTAATATCAGGTATCAGGTGAGTTTTTTTTTAAGCATCTCACTTTGCTTTCTGGTGCTGTAATAACTGCAATGACAACTTTTTTGAGGGGGAAATTTAAGCCACTTACACAGTTATTTGCCAGGTTCTGCTGTAAGCTTGATGTGAAAACTTGGATCCCCTGAATCAAAACTTCTGCTTCTGGACCCTGTGGAAATTGTTATCAAAATATTGTAACACAATGAAATTAATTAATTAGAGCTTATTTTTTAATGCCAGCTGGTGAACAGCAATTGTGTCAATGAAGAACAGGACATTTCATTCTCCACAGATTCTTAATTCAAATATATTTCACTAATGTCCTCAATAGAAACTTTGAGAGACTCTCTACCTTCTCTTAATCTAAGCTCAATCTCCACTGTTTTCATTCTTGTCTTCGAGGCATCACAAAATATCCAATTAATTAATGATGCTTGCACAGTCCTCACATAAAACAACTCAACCAGGTGGATCACAGAAACTCCCTCTATTTGTTCTGATATCTGTTCTAGTTTACTTCTTGTTGTTTGATAAACATATGACCACCAACATCTTAGGAATGGAAGTATTTAATTGACTTACACATATGGTCACAATACAGCACCAAAAGAAATCAGGACAAAACCTTAAACAGCAACTAAGGCAGAAACTGTGGAAGAACACTGACTGCTGGCTCATCTCCAGACTCAATTCCAGGTCCTCTGAGAACTTTTAGCATAGGTCCACCTACTACATTGGACTGCATGTTTTTACATCAAAGAATAATCAAAAAGTGCCGAAAAAGATGGCCAGTGGCTAATTTAATGAAGGTAATACTTTAATGAAGTTTACAGCTTTTTGGAAAAACTAGTTTGTATCAAATTGACAGTAAATACTAACAAGCGAACATTCTCCGTAAATATTATAAAAGCTAATCATTTTTGATGAATGAGTAACTAAAATATGGCTCAAATAAAACTTTGTCCAGTATATAAGATTCTAATTTTTATATGTTAAACAATTACTGTCACTCAGTTTATATAACATATTACCACATTTTGAAATTAATCAGTATTTTCCTCTTTATATAACTCTGGGTTTTTATTATTTAAACCAATTAAAACTCCATTTACATATTACAAGTTCTCATACATAAGGGAAAGATAATATTTGTGTTAACTGTTCCCTCAAAAGAACAATGTTGAGGAGGAGTGATAAGAAAAATGGGGTAAAGACCAGGCTGCAGAAACTCACAGAGACAGCTGACCTAACAAGGTGGAGCTAATGAACCCCCAGACTGATAGCTGGGAAACCAACATTGTAATGACTCAGAACCCTTGAACATGAATCTCAGTTAGAAGGCCTGGGCAGTCTAAGGGACCTCTGACAGTGGAAACAGGATGTATCCCTTGTGCATGAAAGGACTTTGGGAGCACATTCGCCATGGAGGGATGCTCCATTAGCCTAGAGGCAGGAGTGAGAGCAGAGTCCCTACTCCAAATGACCTGACAGATTTTGATGATCCCTCCTGGCAGGCATCACCCTCCCCATGCAGTGTGTGGAGGGGGGAGGGGGAGGGGGATGGGAGGGAGGGAAAGGAAACTGGGATCAATATTTAAATAAGAAAAACTAAAATACACACATATATGTTTATTTTTTTTAAAAAAAAATAATGTTGAGTACTGCACATTGGATTAGAGACTCAACCTTCTCTTGCTCTCTGTGAGCCATTGCAGTCTCTTTGCATTCTGCCTCATGCTTCTTTACAATAGAGCTCTGCTTTGGTGCTGTTGTGGATTACACTTCATTGAAGGGCATCAGTAAGGCTACCTTTTGAGAAACCAAGTAGGGCATGGCCACAATCTTGCTTTATCTTATGTATTATATTAACGGGGTTCTCTTATTCAGATGGACTCCTAGCAAACACCATGGGAAGCATTTCTATATAGGCCAGACCTGGGCACTGAAAGGTGTTGAGTCTAGGCAATTATATCATATTACCTCATCCTGTAATATAATTCCTTGCATAGGAAAAAGAGTACACCATACTCTTTGGAAAAAGTTATATCACACTAGCACAAGCTTAGTCTTCTAACCTGGAGTGTTATATTTAGTACTCCTCAAATTAGTTACTTGTTAGTTGCCTCAATAAAATATTATGAGCAAGTCAACTTATAAAAGAAAGAGACACCCAAATTCCCAAGTATTGTTTTAAAATGTTTGTTTTCATTTAAATGGACTTGGTTATAAATGGTTAATGATCACAACAAATATCCTTTTAAAGGTAAAAAGGGAATTATGATATAGATATGAATACTTTGTTTTGGAATGGATTTTCATTTATTGATACAATTTAAGGTCAATAAGGTGATATGTATATTTCTCCTCCTGTTTAGGTACTGTGTTTATTGAGCTCAGTTAGAAATGTAATATATAATGTAGTACAGATTATAGATAATTACCTATGATAGTCAAAGTTTAGAGTTTAGTTAGGTTTTTAAAGATACACAGAGATGTATTTTAGATAGGAATTCTTCAAAGCTTTCAAAGACCTACAGAATATGGCATTTAAAATGGTTTAGTGTTTTTCTTGACAATGAGACATAATTGTTCCTGGCAACACCACCTGTACCAGAAAGGAAGATGGACATTGAAGAAACTCATTATAGAGTTTGCTTCCAATATGGCAAGACTAGCTATCTGGACATGATACTGCTCTTGTCTGGACTGTTTGACTATATGCTGTATAAAATGGACATGCAGGACCCACAGAAAAATGACTGGTGATTCAAGATGGACATTGCTACAGAGTTCCTGCTTCATGGAAGACTCTGCCAGTCTGCAGGACACAGAGAAAAGTGACTGACAAACTGCCAATACTAGATGACAGTTTAAAGTTTCCTGCTTTCCTGAAGAGTCTGCCAGAAACACTATGGCCTATGGGCTGAAGATGGAAGATTACAGAAGAACTTTGGTTGACTAACCAGGCAAGATGTCTCTGTTACTTCTAGAGTTTATATACTATCCTTCTGTGATCTTTGAGGGAGTTGAAGACAGATAGTTATGGTTATAGTTTTCCTTAGTTAGTATTAAAGATGTTTCTTAGACTGTAGACACAAAGATAGAATAGATGATGGAATATTTTCTTAAATCTTGGTAAATGTTAATGGACTAAATATTGTTAACTGTGATTCTTATTTGATAACTGTTGTGTGATATATTTTGCTATGTTAAGGTTAAAACCCTTCTTTTTATTTAGGCAGAAAAGAGGAGATGATGAGAGATGCCATTATGTATATATGTTTCTCATGCTGGTTAATGAACAAAGCACTGTTGGCCAATAGGAAAGCAAGATAGGCAGGACTAGGAGAGTAGGAGGAAAGAGGAAAGAGGGAGAGGAAAAATGGAGAGTCTAGAGAGAATAGAACCGCCAGCCGCCTCTCGCTGGTAAGACCATGTGGAAATACATAGAAATGGGCTAATACTTAAGACAGAGCTAGCCTATAAGAAACAAGTAACTGGCCAACAGCATAATATCAAAAAAAAAAAAAAAAAAAAAAAAAAAAAAAAAAAAAAAAAAAAAGAAAGAAAGAAAGAAAGAAAGAAAAAACAAAAGAGTTTGATTTGGCTTAGTTTCAGAGGGTGAGATTCTATGACATCAGATCAAAGGCATAGCTCAAGTCTCAAACTTCAGGCAGGAAGTACAGAGTGACACCAGTCTTTGGAAGTTACAATGCCCATCCTGGTGATATGCATTCTTCCACAATCAATACCTAGGTAACAAGCATTTAAATACACAAGCCATTCCCTTTCAAATCACCATATTCCTATTTTCACCTCTTCAAAATTTGTAAATCCTTGAAATAACTTCTGCACACAAAACTTACTACTATTCATTTTTGTCTCTGTGTACTCTGGATTTTAGATAAGTCATTCCACAGTTGCCTTTGAGTGCCGTGGGCAGTTTCCATGTCTTACATTTAAGTATGAGTCAACATTTAGTTATTTTTTGTAAATGTATTAAGGAACATGTTTTCTTCCATTGGCTATAAATACTGAACTTTTAATTACACATTTCATTGTAAAGATTTTCTTAATTCCAATATGGGTTCTCAGCAAATTTATCAAAGTTTCTTGAGAGTAAAGTGTTTCTTTTTAGATTTTCTGAACTGTTTCAGTTAATGTCTTTGTTTTCATAACCCTGTTGCTGGCACACTATAGCTTCTATTACATTTTGAGGAAAGATAGTATATCTCTTGCTTTGTTCTCTTTGCTTAAGATGACATTGTGTGTAAGTGTGTATTAAGATTTCTTCTACTTCTACAGAAATGTTATTAGAATGATGATACAGTGTATTGTATAAGTGAATCACTTTGACTATTATGAACATTTTTAAAGATTAGTGTGAACATTTTTAAAGCACTGCTTCTTCCATCCAATAAACACCTTTCTTCTGCTCCAAGTTTTTGAATTCCCTTCGATTACTTGTACATTGTTTTATTATGTCTCTAGTTTTTATGCTAGAGATTTATTTTTGAAAGTTACTTATTGCTATTATTAATATTTGGATCAGATAATTCTTTTTGGGAGAAGAATGTTGGTATCATTCTTTAATTTTGTTATTTTAACCCAGTTCTGGGCACAGTTGTCATACCCAAAGCTAAGATGGCCAAAATTGGTTATTTAATACCAAATATTCAGCTTTGAAAATACAGGAACATGTACTTCATATTATACAGAATGATCAGGTTGTAATTATGTATTTATGAGAACTTACACAAATACACAAAACCCATAGAACAAAAACCAATTAAAACAAGAGGACATAAATTTGAAAAAGAGCAATTAGGGGACAATGGGAATGTTTTTAGCTAGGAAAGGGAAGGGGATAATTATGTAACTATATTAATCTAAAAAATAACACAATAAAAATGGCTAAAAGTTCCCAGGAAAAGAACCCCACTTCATTGAGATCCACTGATACATGCATATCTTGATCACAAAAGAATAGTTATATCAAGTAAGTAATATGTGGAAGATATTTAATAAGAATTCACATACATTCATTACAATTCTTAAAATATTACTACATGGTACAACATGGAAGTGAAAATATATACTTATAATATTTGATTTGTATATTTATATATAAATCATGCACATTGTCTATAAGATACAAACCAAAATATCAGTATTTAAAATTGAAATTAAACCAAATGTCATGATTAGAGATAACAAGCATTACAGAGATCATGTTTGCTTTGAGTACAATATATCAGACATCAATACACTGGGGATTGTGAAGTGGCTCAAGAGGTAAAGGTTCTGACTTCCATGGCTGTTTAACTTTGTTTGATTCCTGGGACCCATAAAATATAAGCAGAGGATCTATTTGTTCATGTTGTTGTGTGAACTCCAAAAACAGACAGTGACATGTATATATGAGTACTTACACATATATAATAAAGAAACATCCAAGTAAATAAATGTAATAAAATGAAAAGCATCCATTTTCTGGAACCCAGTTTCCTAACTACTAGAAGTATGAGACAAGCACTCTCTTGGTTAGGAGAGACACTTCTCTCACAGTCAGAGCAATGATTTATTCTTTGGCATTTCAACCCTCACACTATCAGCATTTGCCTTAGATATATATATTTCAGTTGTATTTATTTATGGTGTTCATTTAGACTTCTGATATCCATTGTTAGATATGCCAAGTTATAATGAATAATAAATAATAAATCCTGTTACACAGTCTAGCATGCAACAGATGGTCAGCATTTAAATGTACACTAATTGCCTATTGCATTTTGGATGTTGTCAGAAATGAAGAAAGATAATCTGAAGTTAATACTGTACATTAGAAGAACAAAAGGGGAAAACTGGGGCAAGCAAATAGTTTCAACAAAACTGAATGAAAGAATTTGAGTTTCTTCATTATAAAAGCAATTAAGCACTTTTGGTTAATGATACAAACAGAGATGGATGGTGGAATAACTGGTGCAATGAAGCAAGAATGTAGAAATCAGAAGTATTAATTTGATAAAGTCTTAATTAGAAATAGAGACTGATTATATGTGGACTTCAAAACTAAGAAACAGCATGATATGGAATAATTATTTGTATAACTTCCTTCCTTATTCAATGCAAGCCAACACTGACTGACTATTCCAAACACTGACTAATTACGAAGTGGCTGGAAAGATAAACTTCAGATACATCAAACTAAGGGGAACTGGTCACTGTACAATGGAATAGAGAGATACACCTCTAAAATGAGTAAATTACAGAAGCATTAAGTAAAGTTCTTTATGAAGGCTGATAGCATTTCATCCTCCTTAGAGCGATTAAACATCTGGACCAATTAGCATTCAGACATGATAAGTTGCAGGAGAAAATATAAGCAATGAGATTTAAAAGCTCTCCAATTACATGGTAGATGGATGTGGTATTGGCCTGTGTGAATTTCCTACCTTGATAGCCAACCACTGTCAATATTTCTTCTTAGCCTAGTTTAGACCTCTGCCTAGATTTAGTGCCATAACTTTCAATGTGAAGGATAACATAAGCATGTAAAATCTGTGTTTATGTGAGAAGGAAAGATTTGAAGAGACCAGATTTGTGAGTATCCAACAGTATGGAAGAAATATAACAAAATGTGTGATATGATCAGAGACCCCATGCTACTGCTGTTATGAGTGACTACACCCTCACACATTGGGATAAATTGAACTCTACCTTCTTTATGTTGATTTTTTAATCTATTTAATCAAAACAAGAGAATTATCTAATTTAAAAACTAAGATTTAATAATTGTTTTCTATTTTTATGCATGTCTTATGTTCAATTAGATTCATTTGAAAGATTATATAATTTTGCAAAATATTTTTTCATACATTTGAGGCAACATTGATTAAGAATACAAAAAGTAATTTCTGTGTCCTTTTCATTATTCCCACTAGAAACCTTAATTCTGATGAACAATAATATCTATATTGATGAGAGGGGCCTCTGCCAGTGGCTTAGTAGCTTAGGGTTTATTTTTCCTTTAGATTAAGTTGAGGTGCCAAGCCTAAAACAATTTTCCCATGCAAGAGTTAGCATGGAAGGAATTATTGAAACCACAGGGTGGAAATTAATGATTAGCTTGATGTGCTATTAGCATACCAGCAGGAGAAAAGGCTAAATGAGCTATGATCGGAAGTTAAATATGTCATCATGGAAATTGCAAACGATATTATGGAGAAACAATGGTGGTAATAAGGGGGGAGAAGAAAGAGCTATTAGACAGGGAGGCAAGGAGATGAGCATTTAAATTAAGAGCACAGTGCATGGAGACAGCACAGCTAACATGCAGAAACCCTGACTAAAAGACAGTGTGGTAAGTGAATGCAAACAGGAAGTGATCAATCAAAGGAAGCAGCCTACAGCACCAGGGAGAGGAGGCAAAGCAAGATGAAAATTACTTTCCTGCTTTTGTAAAACACACAGAGGTAAATACATCCTAAATACCTCCTATGTTAAGTGGCATCCTTAGGCTGCCAAGAACAAAGGCTCACTATTCTGAACATTACTAGGAACAAAATGAGATGAGAAGAAATAATAAATGAGATTTAGGGGATTTTTTTGATACTATAAAGAAATTCAAATAAAAAGAAAGCATTTAATGGTGTTTTGACAGAGACAACTAGGAAATTGCAATAGTTTTCTTAAGGATTAAATGCATGTTGAAACAAACAGACAAACTACTATCAAACTAGCTGCAGCTACCTTTAGTCAAACCTTGTTTAAAGAAGGAAAGGGGTGAGTTTTACTGTGTAAGTGGCATTATCACCCTCCCTGGAATGCATAGCTCCTGTTGACAAGACATCATTCTACTCTGTGTCTGGCCTGAGGAAATCTAGTGGGGAGAATGGAAAAGACTTTACAAGCCTGGAGCAATACAGCAGACAAGCCAGAGGAAATGAATATTATATTTGTCCTGTTTACATGGTGGAAATTAGTTCATGAAAGTTAGAAGTTAGGTTGATCCTTTTCACCAGAAAGAAGCTATTTTTTCCCCTCGCATCATGTGCATAGATACAGACACAGAGAATTTTCCATCTCATAAGCTGTCAGATTCAATTCACATTACAAATAACCAAAAACTTCACTTAAACACCAACCAACCCTAACCACCGCCCCCATCAGATTTTTAGATTTCAGCATCTATTTACCTGGAAATTGAATTAAGTATTTTAATTAAAATGAGGTTTTGATAGTTTTTAAATCATTCAAAACACTCTATTTCATTCATACATCTTCATTGAAGCAATTAAGAATTAAACATTTAACCAAATAGTATAGATTTTGCTTTTTTTGTGTTAGTGCTTTTGATGAAGCAAAATACTGCCAAGAATCTAAGTTTCTTACTTTCTTTTCTTGTTACTCTGATGAAATATTTGGACCAAACATTCTGAATTGATGGAGAGGTTATACAGTACATGGTTCTTTCCACCTCAGTGAAAGTAACCAAAACAACCCCTCACAGACATGTCCACAGGACAATATAACCCAGACAGCACATCACTGAGACTCTTCCTAGGTGGGATGAGATTGTTTAGCTATTATTAATACCAGCCATCACACTAGACAAAAATTTTTAGCAGTGAGTGACATATATTTGCTACTTAAAAAAGATATTTCATTTTTACAAAGCAAACTTATGTGTTTTCTCAGCACACATTCTAATCATTTTATCCTTTTGAGAACTTAATGTTTTAAAGATTTATTTCTAGGTAACAGACCCCAAACTGAGTGAGAATGCCTATTTCCTTGTGTGAGCACACTGATGTTGGAGTCAACCTTTTCTAGGGAAGAGCAGTATGATACAATGCATTATGGGTGGATGATAGAGGCCCTGAAAAAGCTAGCACAGAATCATGGGCTTTTCTGAATGATTAAATAATACTCCTCAGAGAAGAAGCTTGAGGCCAAACTTGAGGAATGAGAAGCACTCTGTTGATTTTCCAAAGTGGAAAAGGTCATTTGGGGCTGACAGCAGCAACTACAATAGCATATTATTGCTGAATTATATGAACAGGTTAAACATAATTTTTCCATATGGCTTGTATATAAAAATGGACAAATGATAGTGAGCCCTAGGGAGCAGCTTTAGCAATACTAGTGTAATAAGACAGTACAAATATATGATAGAATTGCCAAGCATCCAGAATTAGCTCCCATTTTAACACTATGACCCTTAGCTTTATTGCAGCTCTGTTGTTTAACCTGATTTGATCTTGGTGATCAATGACAATACACATATCTGACAAACAAGTTAAATTTCTCATTGCAGACTGCATTGATCTATTGATTTGACTTTCACCAATTCAGCTATCTCCACAAAGTATTTCAGACAGGTAGTAAAAATAGAAACTATATCATGTTCAATGTAGATATCTAGAAATTTTGTCTTTTTATAATTGGGTAAATCATGGTCCTTTTATCTTTCCTGGTTTTAAAATTGTTACTTCTCAGCCCTTTGAGTATATTCTTTATTAATTGGTGAAATGATTATTCAGACAGATGGCTTATCTAAGGAGGGTGGTTTACTTTTATATCCCTCAGGGAAGAGCCATCTGCTCTGATTATGGGTCTGTTGCTTCCAGATGTTGCCATTTCTACATAACCTGTGGAGTCCTTGCTACCCATTATTTTAACTAAGATATAGGACTCCCCAGCAAACTGCAGCTAGCTTGAATTATGCTCCCTAACAACACATGCCTAACATCATCAAGGCACTGGCCCATATGTGGTACTGAATCCAGACCCTTCTCTATCCTCTTTCTTGCCCTTGTTATGTAATTCTTTCAAAATTTAAAATTAATTTTAATATATAATGTAAAAATTAAAGCATGAACAAGTAGCTTAAATTTTCTCCAATGTATATTTGCAAATTGCCAATAAATGCAGCAGAAGTTTTTTCTACATCATTAATCATTAAGAAATACTGAAAAACAAAGCTACAAGGAAATATATCACACAGTCAAAGGTGGCTAATATCAATTGAAAAAAAAAATAAGTTTCCCACAATAGGAATAAGTGGGGAATGATAATCCTCTGGAGAATTTGGAAATTTATTCGTTTTTGGTCTGTTGTAAAATAGTGCATCTGTTAAAGTTACCAGTTGTGGTTGTTCCTAAAAACATAACCAAGAAAAGTTACTATTTAGTCAAATAATTCTGATACTAGACATATAATACCCAAATGGAGTGCAGATATCTCCAGATTAGTGAACCCTCACTATTGTAGCCTCTATCATCCATTAAATGGCATTAATATCTTCCACATGTTAAATTATGGTTGCAATAAGGGAAATTTGATTCTATGCAAAGAAATGCACACTTTATGTGGATCTATACAACTGATATATGAAAAGCATTATAGACATCAAAGTGAATGGTGGTCACTATTATCTGGCAATAGTGAAAATGGGAAGTTATAATTTATCAGGTACAAGTTGTAGTTTTGAAAAAAAATGAAGAAATCATAGATTGGATTTACAGTATCTGTCACAATTTAATAAATATTCTTTATTGCCCCAAAATTAAGCAATTAATTGAGTAATTTTCTTGAATAGTAAATTCATGATATCTCCTTTCCCCATAACAATTGATTAATTACAATGAACTTAATTTACAGATTTCTAGAATTTTAAACTAGTATCATATATTTCAACTTGAAAGTTAAAGCTCATTTTCCTTTTTCAAAGAGTGAAATTTCATCACATGTAACCTTTGTAAAACTATTTTCCCTTTATTATATGTCTCTAAAAAGTTATTAATTGATGGTATATTCTTAATTTTATACCATTAAATATCTAGTTGCCACTATCCCCATAGGGTTTAAAACATTCTTGCTGGATCAAGGATGACAACATATTTTAATAGCAAAATGAAGAAATGACCTGAGACCACACCAAAAAAGAAATTTGTTAAAGTGATCATAATAACTAAGTAGAAACCTGAGTAACAAAAACAATCAAAACTATAACAAAAAAAAACATATAAATGAGAAATCTATATAATGAAGAATGGCAAATACAGCCACAAGGCGATTAAAAGCCTTGATAAAAAATTTACATTCTTCTCACACCTACTATCTTCATTAGAATTTCTATTTCTGTGTAAAGACACCATGACCATGACAACTCTTATAAGGGAAAACATTGATTATGGTGACTTGCTTACAGTTCATAAATTTAATCCATTATCATCTTGGAAGGAGGCAAAGCAGCTTGCAGGCAGACATGGGGCTAGAGAGGGAGGTGAGAGTTCTTACATCTTGACTCACAGGAAAGTGAAAGTTGTCTGGGACACTGGATGACATCTTGAGCATATATAAGACCTCAAAGCCCACCTCCAAACTCACACACTCCCTACAATAAGGTAATACCTACTCCAACCAGGTCACACCTCCTAATTGCACCACTTCCTTTAGGAGCCATTTTCTTTCAGACCACCATAATAGGTATTAGGAAACATTGCTGTAGGATTCTTTAATTAAATTGAAGGTCCCACATAGAAATATAATAACTGAATGAATAATGTTGAATGTATTATAATCAATCATTTTTAAGATGCTATGAATATTAACAAACATTTCTTTATAAGAGAAATGATCCAAGAGTGTGACATATGTTAAACAAAATATGATATATATTTATTTTACTTTTGAAAACCTCAGAGTCAAATGATATGCCAAATGATAGAGATTACTCTTATTTGAAGTATTTCAGAGCAGCATGGTGAAATATTTACATAGCAGTATGAGAAAATGAAATATAAACTAGAGGTGGAACCATGTCAAAATATGTATCCATAAAGTTACATATAATACTTATGCTTGTTAATTGGATATTATGCCATTTTTCTTTTTTTTAAGTTTTCTGTTATGATGCTATTTGAATTAAACAAGAACGGCTATGTAGATATATTTAATAGCTCTTATTTTATTTAAATATCATTTTAATTCACTAAATCTAGCAAATATGCAAAATAAATCTCCAAGAGAAGTAAGCAATATTAATTACTGGGCCATCCTGACAAACCTGGTAAATTTGTTTTGTTTTTTGTTTGTTTGTTTTAGGGTGAGTGTGTTTGAATCTTTAGGTATCTATGTTTCACTTAGAATACATATAGAGGTCCAGAAACTTATAAGGGGCTATGAGATGTGTTTCAATGGAGCAAAGAAAGAATACACATAGTATGAAGGGGTGAATGGACTACATGTGATAGGGATGGAGGGTAAGGTAGAAGAGGTAATATGGGAAGAAATAAGGAAAAAATTCTTCTGAGAATATGAAGCTTTTAGTAGTTGATTTCAGCTAAGGTAGGGAGGGTCTGTGTTCTTTAATATTGCAACTCATGTTATACTGTATGATCTCTTGTCCTATAGTATATGAGCAGCACAAATGGGATTTTATAGCTTTAAAAAAAACTAAAATGGCGCATAGTTATTTGGGTTGGGAAAGGATTATAAATCTGGGAAGAACTGGAGGACTGAATATGATCTAAATACATTGTATAAAATTTTCAAAAAAATACTAAAATTAGTTCAAGTAGCATAAGACTTTCTTGAATCTCATTCACTGCTGCTAATATTATTATCCAAAATCCATAGTAACTTATCACTACCAGGGAATTTACTCTGATATGATATCCCATAGTGCACAGATAATACTTAGATTTTAACAGTTATTCTACTATCAGCCTTTTTTTTTTTTCCAAGTTCAATGTAGGAATTTCTGTCGAACTTGTTTCCCATGCTTGCACTCTTCCTTATTGTTGTTCTATATATAATAATTTTCTAGTCCTTTCTTAATCCATATAAGCCCTTGATATCTATTACTCCTACAAATTTATTCTGGAGAATTCCTCTAAGGTCAATTCACCTTATTTTTATTATTGCTGCAGTTCACAATACTTGAATAAACTTATGAATATGTTTTATTAATAAAGTGAACAAAAATAATAGTATAGTAGAATATCATTTTTTGTATCCAATCAATGTGTATATACATTGTCACTATGTCTTATCAATAGTTGACAAACTTAACCACTTATATAAAGTGTTATTTGTACTTACTTTCTGTTTCTGGTTAATAAATATTGAGCTAAATTCTTTGAGACTAAGATACTATACCACCATCCACTCCTTTTTTTCTCCATTCACATGGGGTAAGGCCTCCTGTGGGAATCAACACAGCATGCCATATCAACTTGATTTAGAACCAAGACCCTTCCCAGTGAATCAAGTCTGAGCAAGGCATCCCACCATAGGGAATACGTTCCAAAAGCCAGCTGATGAATGAGGGACAGATCCTGATTCAACTGCCAAAGGTTGCACAAAAGACCAAGCACCTCAGTTGCCACCCAGATGCAGAGGGCAAGTCATTCCCCTGCCTGCTACATAGCTGTCTGTCTAGAGTCCATAATCTCCTACAAGCTCAGGTCAGCTGTCTCTGTGGGTTTCATCATCATTATCTTGACTCCAACCTTTCTTGTATAATTCCTCTACCCTCCCTTCAACTGAACTCCCAGAGTCTGGTCCAGTGCTTACCTGTGGTTCTCTACATCTACTCCCATATATATATATATATATATATATATATATATATATATATATATATATATATATAATGAATTCTATGATGACAATACTTTATGAGCAATGAAGATTTTTTTTCTTTTATATCCTCACAACCTCACTGTCTTTAGGTAAAAATGTGGCTCTTAGTATTATTTATTCTCCCTTTTCTTACTGGATTTCATGAAAAATACAAAATTGTCTTCAATCAATATTGGTGTCTCATTTTCACAGCCGACTGTGATCTGGAATGAGTGAAAAATAAGAATCTGCACTATGCATTACCCAAGTATATTCCCTGATACATTCCGATGACAATGTAAAACATGAGCCAATTTCTTTCCAAGATGCTAGATGCTGAAAACCAAACATGTCATTGATTATTAGCAAATATTTTTGTGCTTGGCTAATAATAAAATATATTTGATAAGGTATAAGAAAATGTATCTTCAGATTCCAACTGAGGTATTTTCAATGGAAAAAATATAATATACAAAGATACCAACTCCCCTAATGACAAATAAAAATAATCCCTCAAAGAATAATTGGAATTCAATTCATAAAACACTTTCCTCTGACTCATACATATACATGTAAGTATGCATATATACATATGTACACACATACATATATATTATATGTGTATATGTATATTCATATTTATATATGTGTGTATGAATATAACTCTGGAGATAAAATTTATTGTGACTATATACTTAATGTGTAGCCTAAGCAAATATTTAAATATCCTAGATTATTGTTTCTCTAAAATGAATGTCTGGTAAGTTAACTCTAAAATATATTGCATGAGGCTTTCAAGAAACTATCTACCCAGCTTACTGAAGTATAGGTATATTTTATGGTTATGGGAAGTCAATATTATACTACACTCATTTTAAATGAGATTATTTATTAATAAGCACACATTTTAATCGTGGGAAATAAATCAAGCAAGTAGAAAATAATTTTAATTGTAAGCTTATCTTCATATCATAGTCAAAATTACTAATTTTATATCAAAATGAAAAGAAATCCAATTATAATATTACTCTGTGATTTCTAGCTTTTATGGAGCATTCATCATATAGGTTTTCTTGATTCAGACTTACTTTTCAATTTACATAATGGAAAGTGGTCTTTTATGCAAAACTGAATAGCAAGAAATAAACTTCTATACAAATAATGAGTCTATGTTTTTCTCCATATACTTTTTCACTAAAATCAACATCTAAAATACCAAACCATTAAAGTCAGGATTGATATATTCAACAGCACTATATTTAGAGTTTGACAAGCTCTGTCATGGTGAGGACTCAATATGGTCTAACTGACTATGAGTTATTTAACTCTTGTAAAATATCATCCGTAGTTAGGAAAGTGTTCTAGACATGGAGACACAAAAACTCAACTTGGTTACACAAAAATTAAATCACAGGAAGTGGAATACTTTATTTTAATTTGTTGACTGAAAGAAAATGTATAGAAGAACACATCAAAGAAACAAATTTTTCCACTGATCCCTTTATATATATCTTTACATTAGGAAAATAAGTATACTATGAAGTTATGGCAGGAAAGAACTCTCTGAATCCACTGCTAATCATATTAGATTTAAATCAAATCAAGAGTACAATACACCTTAAATATATACAAATTCTGTAAAAAAAGAAAAAAATATCATTTTCATGAAACCACAAATTTTAATTAAAAGACTCCATAAGCATAAAAAGTAAGACTAACATCAAAAATAATTTCTTTTGAAAACAAACATTAGTTCTTAAAATAGGAAAGATTCTAGTCATAGGCTAGTAATCTTTAGAAAGTGTGTGCTGCTGTGGTGAAACAGTGGAGAAAAAAGAAAGAATTCCATTAAGTAATTCACTCAGGTAGCACTTACTTATTGTTTAAGTAGATTGATACTAAGCTTCTCAGCTATTTAACATACTTAGTAAAACGTCCTAAGCAGTAATACTCTGCTGTGAGGGCTAATCTTGGTATTCAAATTGGTTACATCTGGTATCATCTAATCCCAAGAAACTAAGCTTCCCTGTGAGGAGTTGCATTGGTTGGGTCAATTTAGGAAGGAATTCCAACCTTGATTCTGGGCCACAACTTTTGATGTCAGTCCACATAAAAGGACATTGAAGAAGGAATATTTTTCTTGCTTCTTCCTACCTAAGCTGGGACAACCATCTGTCCTGTGTTCGAGGCTTAATTTGCTGGCACCAGAACCCACTTCTTTGGGAGTCTAACATACACTGAAGAATACAAGCTCTATAGCTTTCCTGGGACTCCAACAGCACATTGGGACCATTAAAACATCTATTCTCATTGACTGAACATCTACTTGATTCTGGCCTTTCCATCTGGACACAGCCATTGTTGGATTACCTGGGCTGAAACCTTTAAATCACTCTTATAAATCCTTTTCTGTGTTTTTGGGGCTGGCACCGCTTTGGGACCAGACCAGCAGGAAAAGAGCTCATAACGGAAACTAAGTATACAAAGGTGTTTTAATTATCAAATACATGTAAATATATTAGTTATTTAACATTATTTTAATAGTTCAACTTATTTAAAGGATATATATTAAATAATTTTGGTAAAAGTCATGTTTCAGTAGTTAAAAGTGCTTGCTGTTTTTTTCAGAGGACTAGTGTTTGGTGCCTTGAACCCACAACAGAGACCTCACAGAAAAAAAAATTCTCTAGTTCCAAAAAATTTCAACATGTGGGAAAATAAATCTGTAAAATATGACTAAAGAAGTAAAGGACATAGAATATACATACATTAAGAGGCATTGGTAATTTATCTTCAGGCTAGGTGTTCTAAAAAGAGATGAGACAATAAAGGATATATGGGAGAAGGGTGTTTTAACAAATTTACAAATAATTACAAATTACAAAGATTTTCAGAACACTTCCTGCCAAACAGCAAGAAGGAAATAATAGTAATCTTCGAGGTACTTCAGAAACTACACTGATATATTAATGTTCAAGGAAGATGAACTTTGCCATGTAAGCAACATTTGCTAAACACGCTGTCCTCGCACCATCATATTCTTTTAGCTGTTTTGTCGAAAATCAGGTGTTCATAGTTGTGTGGGTTAATATCAAGATTTTCAATTCGATTCCATTGGTCTACCTGTCTACTTTTGTGCCAATGCCAGGCTGTTTTCAGAACTATACCTCTGTAGTACAGCTTAAAGTCAGGGATGGTGATGCATCCTGAGGTTCTTTTAATGTACAGGGTTGTTTTGGCTATCCTGGGTCTTTTGTTTTTCCATATAAAGTTGATTATTTTCCTTTCATAGTCAGTGAAGAAATGTTGTGGGATTTTAATGGGG
Source organism: Phodopus roborovskii (assembly GCF_943737965.1). Lineage (NCBI taxonomy): Eukaryota > Metazoa > Chordata > Mammalia > Rodentia > Cricetidae > Phodopus > Phodopus roborovskii. The sequence goes on from NW_026125111.1 coordinate 20,379, forward strand.
GATTGCTTTGAATCTATAGAGCAATTGGAAGATGGTGTGTAGAAGACTGCAGATAGACCATTGTCTGTCGCCATGCACAAAACTCAAGTCCAAATGGATCAAAGATCAAAGATCTCAACATCAATCCAGCCACTCTGAACCTCTTAGCACAGAGAGTAGGAGGTATCATTGAACAAATTGGTATAGGAGACATTGAGAGCAACAATTAATAAATGGGACCTCTCCAATCTTAGAAGCTTCTGTAAGGCAAAGAATACAGTGGACAAGACCAAATGGGAGCCCACAGACTGGGAAAAAGATTTTCACCAATCCTACATCCAACAAAGAGCTGATGTCCAAAATATACAAAGATCCCCAGAAACTAGTCAACAAAACACCAAATAACCTTATTAAAAAATGGGGTACAGAACTGAGGAAAGAATTCTCAATAGAGGAAATCAAAAAGGCTGAAAGACACTTAAGAAACTGCTCCACATCTTTAGCTATCAGGGAAATGCAAATCAAAACAACTCTGAGATACCAACTTACTCCTGCCAGAATGGCTAAAATTAGAAACACCAATGACAACTCATGCTGGAGAGGATGTGGAGTAAGGGGAACACTGCTCCACTGCTAGTGTGAGTATAAACACATACAGCCATTTTGGAGATCAGTATGGTGGTTCCTCAGGAAAATGGGAATTAGTTTACCACAGGACCTGGCAATCCCACTCTTAGGCATATACCCAAATGATCCACATCCATGCAACAAAGACATCTATTCAACTATGTTCATAGTAGCACTATTTGTAATAGCAAGAACCTGGAAGCAACCTAGATGCCTCTCAACTGAAGTATGGATAAACAAAATGTGGCACATCTACACAATGGAATACTACTTTACAGAAAAATATAATGGTATCTTGAAATCCGCAGGCAAGTGTATGGCACTTGAAGAAACAATCCTGAATGTGGTAACCCAGTCACAAAAAGAAGAACATGGTATGTACTCTCTCATATATGGATTTTAGACCTAGAGCAAAGGATCACCAGCGTATAATTCACACCACCAGAGTAACTAGTATACAAGGGGTATTCCAAGAGATTCATATAAAGTTGCTCACAGAAGGGGAAGGGACAAGTCCCCCAGAGCACAGGGGAAGTGGGGTGGCAGTGAATGTAGTGAGAAGCAGGAGAAAGAGAGGGGGAGGAGAGGAAAGCATGAGTCAGGGAAGAAGAGAGAGAATCAGAGAGAGAAAGGCAGAGAGAGAGAGAGAGAGAGAAAGAATATAAAGGAGGGAGCCATTATTGGTTTGAAGAGAAAACTGGCCCTAAAGAAAGGTCTAAAGACCTACCTAGACTGCTGCCAACTAACAATTTGAGCAACCCTAGAAAGTCATCCTTAAATGCCCTTCCTGGATAGTGAGATCAACAACTAACTTTTCTATGGAGCCCTCATCTAATACCTGTTGGAAACAGAAGCAAACACCCATACCTAAACACTGAGTAGAACTAGAATCTAGATGCAGATGAAGAGGACAAGACCAGGTTGCTGAAACACATAGAGAAAGCTGACCTGAACAAGGAAGATCTAATGCCCCCCCCCAGCCTGAGAGCTGGGAATCCAGCATAAGATTGACTCAAGCCCCCCCCCCCCGAATATGGGTCTCAGTCAGAAGTACTGATCAGTGTAAGGGACCTCAGACAGTGGTACCAGGATATATCCCTGGTGCACATGAGGACCTTGGGGACACATCCTCCATGGAGGGATACTGCCTTAACCTAAAGACAAGAGAGAAGTCTTAGTCCCTACTTCAAATGACCTGACAGATCTACTTGACCCCACCTGGATGGCATTGCCCTACATGTGAAATTGGGGTGGGGGGATGGTAGGCGAGGGTGGTCAGGGTGCATGTAATGTGGCAGAGAGGGTATAAGGGAAGGAGAGGGGACTGGGATCGACATGTAAAATATTAAATTAAATAAAAAACAATGAATGAAATCACTGACATCACTTTTAATCATCAGTACCTTAAGCACAAATCAATTTGAAGTTTCTTTTACAGTTCTGTGAAACTTGCCTTGTTATAAGTAAAAGAAAGCTAATAATAAACAAATAAGGGTAGTCATTCAATAAGGTGAATATCCTTACATTTTCTATCATGAAATTACTATGAACATATACACATACATACACACACACACACACACGTACCCATGCACGCACGCATGCATGCACACACACATACACCACACCACACATACACACACACTGGAATCAAAATATGTGAAGTCAACATGAAATACCACACATAGCATTTTTCAAGAACTAGAGTATAATTGTGGAGACATAAAAATTATGAGCAGATATTTAAAAAATTATTTTACTTTGAGGAAAAGGACATTCATTGAAACCACACAAACTCATGACATAAGGTTTTTTTCTACATAAAAACACACACTTGTATGTGGAGATGTGGTTCAGTAGTTAAGAACACTGACTTCTCTTCCATAAGACCTGAGCTTCATTTAGAAATCCAGCCCCAGGGGATTTGAATGCTCCATATATACTGCACGAAGATAGTGAATGAAGGCAAAGCATACATAGAAAATAAGATGGAAAGTTTTTAAACAAGAATTTTGCTATACGTATCTTAACCATTGATATTTTCTCATAAAACTGGTCACATGAAACATCTTTACAATTCTGATTAATATTTAATGTTAATATTTAATTCTTCAGTTTTATAAGAGCAATTAACATTGCATTATTAGTTATCAATCCCATTATCAGGGTAGGACATTTAAGGTAGCCTTTCCACTTTTGCTCATATTGTTAGTTGGGATCACTAACTTATATGCCATTACAGAGCCCTCATCTAGTAGCTGATGGAACAGAAGTGGACAACCACAGCTATACACTGAGCTGAACTCCTGGAATCGAGTTGTAGAGAGGGAGGAGTGATAATAAAATGGGGTCAAGAGCAGGCTACAGAAACCCATAGAGACAGCTGACCTGAACAAGGGGGAGCTCATATACCCCTGACTGATAGCTGAGAAACTATTCTTACTCAGACCCCTTGAATGATTGTCTCAGTTTGATGGCCTGGGCAGTCTTAGGAACCTCTGATAGTGGAACCAGGATGTATCCCTGGTATACTAAATGACTCTGGGAGCACATTCCCCATGGAGGGATATTCCCTTAACCTAGATGCAGAAGGGAGGGCCTAGATCCTACTCCAAATCACTTGACAGATATTGATGATTCCCTCCTAAAAGGCATCACACACTCTGTGGAGTAGAGGAGGTGGAATGGGAGAAGGGCCTGGAGTCATAGGAGGGAGGGAGGGGAAACTGGGATCTATATGTAAAACAAGAAAACATAATAAATAAATATATACATAAATATATGCATATATTTTAAAAATTGCAACATTGGAAACTCATTTTTCATAAGTGCTTTTCCATAACAAACTGGCATTGTTCTTTCTCAAGATCCAATCTGTCAGCGTTTTTACAATTTTGAGTATTTCAATCAAATCAGATAAGGTAAAAGAAGCAATTTCTTTATAATTTGCTAGATACAAGCAAATATCCAATAGGAAAAGGTCAAATTATAGTCAAGGGAATAACTGTAACTGTGAAAACAAACAAAATGAAACTCTTCCTTGTATAGTCTACAAGGAGAATGCAAAAATGTGATTCCAAATTTCTTCTCTCTACCAAGAAATATCCTAAAAGTATTTGGAATTATTTAAAGATCTGAAGTGAGATAAAATACTTATAATAAATTCTATAAGCTTTCGATTTAGAATTATGTATGTGCTTAGGTTTACATAAATATAGGTCGTTTTCTGTTTAAAGCAAAAAAATATGCGGCTGGAGAGATGGCTGACGGATTGACCATATTTACTGTTCTTTTAGAGGACCTGAGTTCAGCACTTAGCACCTAGCTGTGGACAACTACATGGAGGTAGAGTTGCAGCCTTTGCCCAAACCCAGCTCTCATATTTAAATGTACACACTGATACAAACCCCCACCCCTGACACAGACACAGAGACACACACTTCTAATATTTGAAAACTAAAATGAGATAGTGAAGGTATGTCAGAAAGAGAATATATTGTACCCTTTTTTCAAGATTTTAATGTTATAAACCATTTAAAAAATTTATGAGATACAATATGACAACCCAAAACATGTATAATTATGCAATAATGTGTGCTGTTTAAACTTTCAGTTTGGAATTATCTACAATCATCACATAGACAAGCAATCAGAAAATCAGGTGTGAGATTATTTGAGCTCTCCACATAAATTGGTTAGGTCCATGAAGACTCATGGAAAGTGATTGACACATTAAATGGGCTTGGGATCTGCACTATATAAAGAGGAGAGTGCCAGCTGAGAACAAGTATTCATGGCTCTTGCTCCCTGATCATTCATGTGATATAATCAGGTCCTTTATGCTACTGTCATCTTGACCTCCCAGCCATGATGGACTGTGTCGTGGACTCTCAGTAAAATAAACCCTTTCTCCCTGAGTTCCTTTCATTTGGCAAGTTTGCTGCAACAAGAGGAAAAGAATCATGAGACCATATTGCAGTAATTAGCATTTCCATGCCATTAAATATTTATTATTTTTATTATGAATCTTCAAAGCCCTCTTTTCTACATCTCCATAAAATACACAAATTGTCAGATCAATTTACTCTGCTGTTGTAAAGCAAAATATTCCTTTTAAACAACTAGATCTATAATTTTATCTCTCTCCTTCCATTTACAAACTTGTAATAATTGTTCTGTTATGTACTTCTATTAAGTTGTCCCATTGACTTTCTTTTATTTTTTCATGCTTGATTTATTTTCTTTAATAAAAATGATATAATTTTTATGTATGATTTTACATATGACACAATAACATCCTGGGTGAGGTAACCAGACCCAGAAAAAAAAATGTGGTATGTATTCATTTATATGTAGGTTTTAAATGTTGTGTCTTTGATAAGATTGCATATAGAATAAGAGAATGGAGTCAGAGACTGAGCTTCTTAGGAAGGGAAAACAGAATAGATATAGTCAAGGTGAGAAAATAGAGATGAGAGACCAGGGTAGGAGAGGGAAGAGTTATCAAGGGAGAACGATGGGGTTGTCTTTTTGTATATCTGTTTCTCTTACTGGTTAATGAATAAAACACTGTTCAGCCAATGAGGCAAGAAGATAGGCAGGTTTAGGAGACAAAGAGAATTCTAGGAAAGGTTGGCAAAGAGCGCACACCAGAACAGTTGCCATGGAAGGACTATGAAGAAAGGACACACCAGGCATTCTTGTGTAACAAAAGACAATTTGGAAATACATAGATTAATAGAAATTGGTTAATAATTAAGACAGAGATAGCCATTAAGAAGCCCTAGTTATCAGCCAACAGGTTCATAATTAATATAATCTTGTGTATTTATTTGGGGCTGAGGTGGCTGCCAGACCAGGCAGGTAGAGTAGAAATTGTTATCAAGAAGAAGAAATACAGGTGAGAGAAATGTGTAAAACTTAAGGACATTTAAGGGATTATAGAAAAATATAATGAGGGACATATAATAAGCTTCTTAAAATATATGCATATATGTTGAAGGTGATCTATATGAATCACCAAGGAGTGGAGGTGAGGAGGCAGAAAGATTGGATAGATGCAGTCCCGACTGATCTCTCACTACCACATAAAGCTTCCCATGCTATGAATGGGCTACTTCTTTTTTTTTTGGGGGGGGGTAGAGCCGTGATATTAGGGTTTAGCTATGGCAGGGTTTATTTTTTATTTTTTTTTTATTTTACATATCGATCCCAGTTCCCTCTCCGTCTCTCCCTTTCTCCCTCCCTCCCTCCCTCTTTCTCTCTCCTCACACCTCACATGCACTCCCACCGCCCTCCCCTCCCATTTCCCTCTACTCCACATGTAGGGTGATGCCATCTAGAAGGAGTCATCTAAATCTTTCAAGTCATTTGAAGTAGGAACTAGGACTTCTCCCCTGTCTCTAGGTTAAGAGAGTATCCTTCCATGGGGGATGTGCCTTCAAGGTCCTTTTGTGCACCAGGAATACATCCTGGTTCCACTATCTGGGGTCCCTTAAACTGCTCAGGTCTACTAGCTGAGACCCAGACTAATAGCTGGAAATCCAGCATGGGACTGACTCAGATCCCCCTGAATGGGCTACTTCTGAGTTGTTGCCAAAGGGGCCCATGAGAACCCACAAACAAAGTCAAGAATATTTGTTGCTCTTAACAAGTTGAGGCTACAGCCCTATTGCTAAGGAAAATAACTACAAAACTCATTGAACATGGAGAAGTCAAGCTGAGGACAACATGGAGATTCAATCCCTACAGACTAGTGTCCATGGTACTTGAAGGTACTCTGCATGTAACCAGATGCAAAAGGTAAATACCAACCTAGCTACTAACCATTCATTTTACCATGGTTACCTGCCTGAAAGCTGAAAGATATATTACCTGATACTACTTGGGTGGCAAAGAACCTGAAATGAGATGAAACAGTGATCATGCCAGGAATCAAATATAACTATTCTGCTAAGGTTTTCATGTTTTAATTTTTGCTAAGACATCATCAGAAAAGCTTCCTCCTGCAATATATGAGGACAAATAGAGAAACTCAAAGCTGCACACTATGCAGAGAGAAAAACAGAGAGACAAAATGACAGAGAAACACACAGAGAGAAAGAAACCTTGGAAGAGTTAGTTCCAAACGGTAGGACTCCAAAAATAGGCTCACAAAGCCTATTCAAGAAGAGGTGGGAAGATTTTAAGAAGAGGGGATGGGGACATCAAAGAAACAAGGCCCTTTAAAAACACCACAACTGGCACATGTGTGAAATCACAGAGACGGTGGGAACATAAATCATGCCTTCCTGGTTATTCAGTATTCATCAAATAGGTTCTTAGTGCTGAGAGATGACTGCATGTGTTCCCTCCCCTATCTATCTCCATGCTATCTCCATGGATATTCACTCACAAAATGAAAAATTAGTCTTCTTCCCTGGAATATCATTGGGACTACACTCTTAAGTTCAGGCTCTGTGCCTGGCAATAGATGGATAACACAAAATGAGCTCAATGTTATTTTTGGAATTCTTTGTCTCCTAAGGTTTTTACAGGACATTTCTTTTCTTTTGTGACTTTGTATGTCTTTTACTTCCAGTGTTGTAGTTTTAGGAGATTTCTGTGTATAGAAACATGCATGGCTGTGCATCTATGTTTGTATGCCATGCCTTTTCTTTCTGATTGCTTGTTTTTTTTTACAGTTTGTTTATTTTTGTTCTCTCTTAATTTCATTATTATTCTTTAGATCTCTGTTGGTTGTTGAAAGGGAGACAAAAAGGGTAGGGATGTGAATGGAAGGAAAGTAAGGAAATATCAGATGACTTGGAGGAGTGGAAACTATAATCAGAACATATTTTATGAAAATTTATTTTCAGTAAAAGAAAAAAAAAATGTATCCTGTCTAGGTAACAGAGGAAAAACCTACATCCAATTTGGTGGGTAAATTTCTGAATGTATTTTTAAGAAAACTGTATGGAAGCCTTCCATGAATACCAATATTTAAATAGAATGTCTTGTAAGTTCAATTGCTAAGTTTCTAATATGCCATTGCAACCTAATTGTTTTTTGTGTATTTTTTATTTATTTTATATAACTAAGTCCATTTAAATGAAAACAAATATTTATAGACAATATATGGGAATTTGGGAATTTGGGCATCATTCTTTTCAAACTACTTCCTGCTGATAAGGGGATTCTAAGAAGACTCAGAAATCCTGGCTATAGTCTGTAAGGCTGCTTTGTCCAGCTGTTTTGAATGTAGGATCACCTGGTACTCTGTTTCAGGGGGTCTAGCTTGATCAAACCACATTAGTGGATTAGGAATCCACGTCTTTTCATTTTCTGTGGAAACAAAAATAGAAATCCTTTCCCCCAGTATCTTGTCCTTGAAGTTAAATTTTGGAGTCAAAGCATTTTTTTAAATTTAATTTATTATTTTACATGTTGATCCTAGTTCCATCTTCCTCCCTCCCTCTTTTCCTCCCTTTTACCCTCTCTGCCCTCTCACATGCACTCTAACCACCCTCCCCCCCCCATCCACCCACACCAATTCCATGTGTAGGGGAAGAACATCCAGTTGGGGTCATGTAGGTCTGACAGGTCATGTGAAGTAGGGACTAGGGCTTCTCTCCTGTCTCTAGATTAAGGCAGTTATCCCTCCATGGGGGATGTGTTCGCAAAGTCCTTTTGTGCACCAGAGATACATCGTGGCTCCACTGTCTGAGGTCCCTTAGACTGCTCAGTCCTGGCTGAGACCCATATTCAGGGGGGACTGAGTCAGTCCCATGCTGGCTTCCCAGCAATCAGTCGGCCCGTTAGCTCCTCCTGGTTCAGGTAAGCTGTTTCTATGTGTTTCTGCAGCCCGGTCTTGTCCTCTCCATCTGCATCTGAGTTCTACTTCGACTCAGTGTTTATGTATCGGTGTTTGCACCTGTTTCCAACAGGCATTAGTTGAGGGCTCCATGGATAAGTTAGTTGTTGATATCACACAACCTAATTGTTTTTGTGAAGTTTGTTATTTTTATTTTCTCTGAATTGAAAAAAAAATAAATTAAAAGGTATTTGTTTTTAAATGTCATTGACACTTTCACTGTCTTGCTTCAAAATAGAAAGACTCTAATGATGGTAAGTAGTATTTGAGCCTGTTTTCACTACATCACACTCTGCAGGCATGTGTGAAGTAACATCATTGTGTTCCTAATTCCAGTCTGAAAGCAGTTTCAGATCATGGTTTGTTTGACAGTGCTATTGTATAACCCAAGTGTAGGTACTGCAAGTTTTACAACCAACCCACTAGTATAAGTTCAAGACTATGCCAATCTCACTCACCTTGCATGTTCCTATCTCTGTTAGATTCAGGATACTTGCTGAATATTAATTAGCTGTAGCTTTTTTGATTCAGGAATCCTAATTCTGTAAGCTAACCTCAAATAAAATACATAATATGATTTTGTGCAAACTAGTACACACAGTTTGAGAGGGCTTTTACCTTAGATAACTTGGAATTCATCAATAGTTGAACAAAATGAAAGATGTGTAAACTTTGGAACAACTGTTCAATTATCAAGAACTATGCCTGTATAAAGAAATTCCAAGCAGGAATACTGTCCATTTTTCAACCTCTTTCAACAGCTTCCATCTGTGATTCATTCCCAGGAAAATTATCATTAGAAAGCGATTTATCAAATTATACTTTGATCAATGATAATGGGGTAGGTAACAACAAGGTTTTTAGCTATTAGAAAATTAACAATTTATGAAAGATATATATGGTGACAATTTATAGTATATATATATGTATATATATGTCCATTTGAATTTATTATGCTTTCTATTTAATAATGTATCAGATATCTTTTAATGTTTTCCACTCTTCAACATTGTCCTTACAATTATTTGTCACCTTCAGAATAACCATACAGTTAAAGACCATTGGACAATTTTGTCATAGCACAAAACAATGAGGTGGCAATGCCTCATATACTTTGTAGTAATTTGTAGCATTATGAGTTAGTCTTGGCTCTGCTAAAGAAAGAGGCCTCAGCTGGAGAGTTCCAGTTTCCAGTGAGATCCGACTATCGACTATCGTGCAAAACCTTCCCAAGTTCCAGCTCAGTCCTTGTCCTCTTCCACCAGCTATTGGCCAGAGGCGAGTCTGGGCCCAATCAGGGCTGCATGTCCCCTACAACCTCTCCCCCCCCCCGCCCGCCTGAACTACCTGGGTTGCCCCTGATACTGCTGCTCATGTATCCTGTCCCAATCAAGAGCACCCTCGAAGCTCTGATACACCCCCACCCGTCCACACTGCGAACCAACCCCTACTACCCTGTGCCCTACCCTACCCATGGACCTGCAGCTCTGGTTGAGAACTGGGACAGAGCGTGGAGCCAACAGTCCACCCTACTTCAGAGACTTCTTTGAGCAACTCTAAACAAAGGAGAGCTGAGTATCCACACGGGACCACCCGTAATTTCCACCTGCTTGGTCTATGACCTAACCTCCAGTTCCCTGCTGTTGTCCTGGGACCCTCACAGAGATCTGCCTATCTCTGTGGGTCCACTCTGAGTTCCTACCAGCAAGAACATTGACCCCCAAACCAGGGGCTCTGCTAAAGAAAGAGGCCTCAGCTGGAGAGACCCAGTTTCCAGTGAGATCCTGCTATCCTGCAAAACCTTCCCAAGTTTCAGCTCAGCCTTTGTCCTCTTCCACCAGCTATTGGCCAGAGGTGAGTCTGGGCCCAATCAGGGTGCCCTCTCCTCTACAATCTCCCCTGCCCCGAACTCCCTGGGTTGGACCCTGATCCTGCTGCTCATGTATCCTGTCCCCATCCAGAGCACCCTCGGAGCTCTGATACATCCGCACCCATCCCCACCACGAGCCTACCCCCTACCCTGTGCCCTACCCTTCCCATTGTCCTGCTGCTCTGGTTGAGCACTGGGACAGAGGGTGGAGCCAACAGACCACCCTACTTCAGAGACTTCTCGGAGCAACTCTGAACAAAGGAGACCTGCCTATCCAACACAGACCACCAGTAATTTCCCCATGCTTGTTCTCTGACCCCACCTCCAGTCCTTGGCTGGTGTCCCGGGCCCCTCCCAGAGATCCACCTATCTCTGCAGGTCCACTCTGAGTTCCTGCACCGCTCCTGGGTCAAAGAAAAAATAAAGAAATTAGGGACTTTCTAATATTCAACGAGAATGAGGACACAACATACCCAAACTTATGGGACACCTTGAAAGCAGTGCTACGAGGGAAGTTCAATGCACTAAGTGCCCATATGAAGAAAATAGAGTATAGTCACATAAGGGAATTAACAGCACAACTGAAAGCCTTAGAAAAGAGAGAAAGGATTTCACCCCATAGTAGTTGCGAGGAAATAGTCAACTTGAGGGCTGAAATCTACAAAATAGAAACCATGAAAACAATACAAAAAATCAATGCAACGAAGAGATGGTTTTTTTGAGAAAATCAACAAGATAGACAAACCTTTATTCAAATTAACAAAAAAGCACAGAGACAACATGCAAATTAAAAAAATCAGAAACGAAAAGGGTAACATAAGAAGAGACAGAGAGTAAATCCAGACAATTTTCAGGTCATACTTTGAAAATCTGTATTCCACAAAAATTAAAAAATTCAAAGGAAATGGACAAATTTCTGGGGAACTAATACTTACCAAAATTAAATCAAGAACAGACAAACAACTTTTTTTATTATTATTATTTATTTTTTATTTAATTTTATATAACAAAGTCTAATTAAATGAAAACAAACATTTATACACAATATTTGGAGATTTGGGCGTCGTTCTTTCCAAACTACTTCCTGCTGGTAAAGGGGCTCTGTCTTGGGGGATTCGAAGAAGATTCAGATATCCTAGTTGTAGTCTGTAGGGCTGTTTTGTCCAGCTGTTTGGAATGTAGGATCAGCTTGTACTCTGTTTCAGGTGGTCTGGCGTGATCAAACCACATTAGTCTGGAAGGAATCCACATCTTTTCATTTTCTGTGGAAACAAAAATAGAAATCCTTTTCCCCAGTAACTTGTTCTTCAACTTAAATTTTGGAGTCAAAGTGTTTTTTTTTTTTTTTAATTTATTATTTTACATGTCGATCCCAGTTCCCTCTCCCTCCCTCCCTCACTCCTTCCCTCACTTTTGCCCTCTCTGCCCTCTCCCATGCACTCTAAACACCCTCCCCTCCAACCCCCCACCACAATACCATATGTAGGGGAATGCCATCCAGTTGGGGTCATGTAGATCTGACAGGTCCTGTGAAGTAGGGACTAGGGCTTCTCTCCTATCTCTAGAATAAGTCAGTTATTCCTCCATGGGGGATATGTTTGCAAAGTCCTTTTGTGCACCAGGGATACATCCTGGCTCCACTGTCTGAGGACTCATAGACTGCACAGACCTTCTGGCTGAGACCCATATTCAGGGGGTCAGTCCCATGCAACCTTCCCAGCTATCAGTCTGGTGGCCCGTTAGCTCCTCCTTGTTCAGGTAAGCTGTCTCTATGTACTTCTACCGCATGGTCTTGTCCTCTCCATCTGCTTCTGGGTTCTAGTTCGACTCAGTGTTTATGTATGGGTATTTGCTCCTGTTTTCAACAGGCATTAGTTTTAGGACTCCATGGAGAAGTTAGTTGTTGATCTCACTCTCCAGGAAGGGCATTTATGATGGCCTTTCCACGGGAGCTGAGATTGTTGGTTGGGAGCAATCTTGTAGTTCCTTCGACCTTTCTTTGTGTTCAACTTTATCTTCAAACCAATATTGGCTCCCTCTTTTATGTTCTCTCTCTCTCTGTGTCTCTCTCTCTCTCTGTGTCTCTTTCTTATTTTCCATTCCTAACCAGGCTCAATCCTCCTGGTCGCACATGCCATCCTCTCCTCCCTCTCATTTTCTCCTACTTCTCTCTGAATTAGCTGTCCTCCCCCACTTTACCTGAGGTGTGGGGGACTTGTCCCTTCCCAGTTCTGTGAGGGACTTTATATGAATCTCTTAGAATACAACTTGTATCCTAGTTCCTCTGGTGATGTGAATTATAGGCTGGTGATCATTTGATCTAGTTCTAAAATCCATATATGAGTGAGTACATACTGTGTTTCTCTTTTTGTGACTGGGTTACCTCATTCAGGATGGTTTCTTCAAGTGCCATCCACTTGTCTGCGAATTTCAAGATACCATTATTTTTTTCTGCAGAGTAGTATTCCATTGTGTAGATGTGCCACATCTTCATTAACCATTCTTCAATTGAGGGGCATCTAGGTTGCTTCCAGGTTCTTGCTATTACAAATACTGCTGCTATGAACATAGTTGAACAGATGTCTTTGTTGCATTGATGTGAATCCTTTGGGTATATGCCTAAGAGGGGGATTGCCGGGTCCTGTGGTAAACTAATTCCCATTTTCCTGAGGAACCGCCATACTGACCTCCAAAATGGCTGTATGAGTTTGCACTCCCACCAGCAGTGGAGGAGTCTTCCACTTTCTCCACATCCTCTCCAACATAAGTCATCACTGGTGTTTCTAATTTTAGCCATTCTGGCAGGGGTAAGATGGTATCTCAAAGTTGTTTTGATTTGCATTTCCCTGATAGCTAAGGATGTGGAGCATTTTCTGAAGTGTCTTTCAGCCTTTTTGATTTCCTCCATTGAGAATTCTTTCTTCAGTTCTGTACCCCATTTTTTAATAGGGTTATTTGGTGTTTTCTTGACTAGTTTCTTGAGTTCTTTGTATATTTTGGAGATCAGCCCTTTGTCGGATATAGGATTAGTGAAAATCTTTTCCCAGTCAGTGGGCTGCCGTTTGGTCTTGTCAACTGTGTCCTTTGCCTTACAGAAGCTTCTTAGTTTGAAGAGGTCCCATTTATTAATTGTTTCTTTTAGTCAGACAAACAACTTAAATAGACCTATACCATGCAATTAAATAGAAGCAGTCATCAAAAGACTTCAAACCAAAAAAAGTCCAGGGCCAGACAGATTCAATGCAGAATTCTACCAGATATTCAAGGAAGAACTAATACCACTACTCCTCAAACTATTCCACAAGATAGAAACAGATGGTTCATTGCCAAACTCTTTTTTGAGGCCACAATAACCTTGGTACCCAAGCCTCATAAAGACACAACTATGAAAGAAAACTACACACCAATATCCCTGATGAACATCGATGCAAAAATACTCAATAAAATACTGGCAAACTGAATTCAAGAATACATCAGGGAAATCATCCACCATGACCAAATAGGCTTCATCCCTGGAATTCAGAGACGGTTTAACATATGAAAATCTATCAACGTGATCCACCATATAAAAAACTGAAGAAGAAAAACCATATGATTATCTCCATAGATGCAGAAAAAGCCTTCAACAAAATTCAACACCCTTTCAAGATAAAGGTCTTGGAGAGGTCAGGGATAACAGGAACACACCTAAACATAATATGAGCAATATACAGCAAACCAACGGCCAACATCAAACTGAATGGAGAGAAACTTAAGCCAATTCCTCTAAAATCAGGAGCAAGACAAGCTGCCCTCTCTCTACATATCTCTTCAATATCATACTAGAAGTTCTAGCTAATTCTATAAGACAACAAAAGGAGATGAAGGGGATCCAAATTGGAAAGGAAGAAGTCAAACTGTCTCTATTTGCAGATGATATGATAGTTTACATAAGCGACCCATTAAACTCTACCAGGGAACTCCTACAGCTGAAAAACCCCTTCATCAAACTAGCAGGATACAAGATAAACTCACAAAAATCAGTAGCCCTACTTTTTTCAGACGACAAATTGACTTAGAGAGAAATCAGAGAAACATCACCTTTTTCAATAGCCACAAGCAACATAAAGTATCTTGATGTAACACTTACCAAACAAGTAAAAGACCTATATAATAAGAACTTTGTGGCTCTAAAGAAAGAAGATACCAGAAAATGGAAAGATTTCCTATGCTCTTGGATAGGTAGGATAAACATAGTAAAAATGGCATAATTGCCAAAAGCAATCTACAGATTCCATGCACTCCCCATTAAATCCCATCGCAATTATTCACTGTCATTGAAAGGATAATAATCAACTTTATATGGAAAAACAAAGACCCAATATAGCCCAAAAAAACCCTATACAATAAAAGAACTTCAGGAGGCATCACCATTCCTGACTTTAAGCTCTACTATAGAGCTAGAGTTCTGAAAACAGCCTGGCATTGGCATAAAAGTAGACCGGTAAACCCATGGAGTCGAATTGAAAATCCTGATATTAACCCACACACCTATGAACACCTGATTTTCGACAAAACAGCTAAAAGTATACAATGGGGCCAGGACAGCATGTTCAACAAATGGTGCTGGCACAATTTGATGAGGGTGTGTAGAAGACTGCAGATAGACCCATGTCTGTTGCCATGCACAAATCTCAAGTCCAAATGGATCAAAGACCTCAACATCAATCCAGCCACACTGAACCTCTTAGAAGAGAAAGTAGGAGGTACCCTTGAAGAAATTGATAAAGGAGACCGCTTCTTGAACATAACTCCAGGGGAACAGACACTGAGAGAAACAATTAATAAATGGGAGCTTTTCAAACTAAGAAGCTTTTGTAAGGCAAAGGACAGAGTGGACAAGACCAAATGGGAGCCCATAGACTGGGAAAAGATTTTAACCAATCCTATATCTGGCAAAGGGCTGACCTCCAAATATACAAAAAACTCAAGAAACTAGTCAACAAAACACCAAATAACCCTATTTAAAAATGGGGTACAGAACTGAAGAAAGAATTCTCAATAGAGGAAATCAAAAAGGCTGAGAGACACTTCAGAAAATGCTCCACATCCCTAGCTATTAGGGGAATGCAAATCAAAACAACTTTGAGATACCAACTTACTCCTGCCAGAATGGCTATAATTAGAAACACCAATGAGGACTCATTTGGGGAGGATGTGGAGAAATGGGAACACTCCTCCACTGCTGGTGGGGGTACAAACTCATACAGCCCTTTTGGAGATCAGTATGGCGGTTCCTCAGGGAAACGGGAATTGGTTTATCACAGGACCCGGTAATCTGCCTCTTAGGCATATATCCAAAGGATTCACATCAATGCAACAAAGACATCTGTTCAACTATGTTCATAGCAGCACTATTTGTAATAGCAAGAACCTGGAAGCAACCTAGATGCCCTTCAGTTGAAGAATGTTTAATGAAGATGTGGCACATCTACACAATGGAATACTACTCTGCAGAAAAAAATAATGGTATCTTGAAATTTGCAGACAAGGGGATGGCACTTGAAGAAACCATCCTGAATGAGGTAACCCAGTCACAAAATATATACACAGTATATACTCACTCATATATGGATTTTAGACCTAGATCAAAGGATCACCAGCCTATAATTCACACCACCAGAGGAACTAGGTGTATTCTAAGAGATTCATATAAAATACCTCACACAACTGGGAAGGGACAAGTCCCCCAAGCTCACGGAAATTGGGGAGGGTGCAGCAAATGGAGAGAGAAGTAGGAGAAAATGAGAAGGAGGAAAGGAAAACATGTGTAAGGCGTACGGTTTTTCCGCCCGCCGCCTGGTATTGTCCTGCCGCCGCACCAGCTCCAAATAATACACAGAGACTCTGTATTTGGTACAATACTGTTGGCCCGGTTACTTGTTTCTTATCGGCTAGCTCTGCCTTAATTATTAACCCATTTCGGCTGATTTATGTATTTCCCTTCCGGGGGGGGGCGGCACACCCCCCCCCCCCGGCCCCCCCCCTCGGCCCCCCCTCCCTTCCTCCTTCCCTCCTCCTTGCTTTTTCCCCGTCCCTCCTTCTTTCCTTTTGCCGTCAATGATTTTTTTTTTTTATTAACCAGTATGAGAAACGTATATACATAATGGCATCTCCCATCATCTCCTCTTTTCTGTTTAAATAAAAAGAAGGGTTTTAACCTTAACATAGCAAAATATATCACATAACAGTTATCAAATAAGAATCACAGTTAACATTATTTAGTCCATTAACATTTAGCAAGATTTAAGAAAACATTCCATCATCTATCCCATCTTTGTGTCTAAAGTCTAACTTATCTTTAATAAAACTATAACCTTAACTATCTGTCTTCAACTCCCTCAAAGACCACAGAAGGATAATATTTAAACTCTAGAAATGACAGAGACAACTCACTGCCTGGTCACCCAAAGTTCTTTTGTAATCTTCCATCT
Organism: Phodopus roborovskii; assembly: GCF_943737965.1. Classification (NCBI taxonomy): domain Eukaryota; kingdom Metazoa; phylum Chordata; class Mammalia; order Rodentia; family Cricetidae; genus Phodopus; species Phodopus roborovskii. The sequence continues at coordinate 37,180 of NW_026125111.1, forward strand.
TCAGCCCATAGGCCATAGTGTGTCTGGCAGACTCTTCAGCAATGCAGGAAACTTTAAACTGTCTTCTTGTATTGGCAGTTTATCAGTCATTTTTCTCTATATCCTGCAGACTGTCTGGCAGATTCTTCCATGAAGCAGGAACTCTGTAGCAATGTCCATCTTGAGACAGCAGTCAATTTTCTGTGGGTCCTGCATGTCCAGTTTATACAGCACAAAGTCAAACAGTCCAGACAAGAGCAGTATCTTGTCCACATGGCTAGTCTTGCCATATTGAAAGCAAACTCCAAAACGAGTTTCTTCAATGTCCATCTTCTTTTCTGGTGCAGGTGGTATTGCCAAGAGCAATTATGTCTCACTGTCACGAAAACCCTAAACCATTTTAAATGCCATATTCTGTAGGTCTTTGAAAGGTTTGAAGAATGCCTATCTATCTCAAATACATCTCTGTGTATCTTGAAAACCCTAACTAAACTCTAAGCTTTGACTATCATAGGTAATTATCTATAATCTGTACTACATTATACATTACGTTTCTAAATGAGCTATACAAACAAGAGGAGAAATATACATATCACCTTATTGACCTTAAATTGTATCAATAAATGAAAATCCATTCCAAAACAAAGTATTCATATCTATACCATATTTCCCTTTTTACCTTTAAAAAGAACTGGCTGTGATCATTAACCATTTATACCCAAGTCCATTTAAATGAAACCAAACATTTATAAACAATATTTGGGAATTTGGACGTCGTTCTTTCCAAACTACTTCCTGCTGACAGGGGGCACTGTCATGGGGGATCATGAGAAGACACAGAAATCTTGGCTGTAGTCTGCAAGGCTGCTTTGTTCAGCTATTTTGAATGTAGGATCACCTGGTCCTCTGTTTCAGGGGGTCTGGCTTGATCAAACCACACAAGTCTGGAAGGAATCCACAGCTTTTTATTTTCTGTGGAAACAAAAATAGAAATCCTTTTCCCCAGTAACTTGTCCTTGAACTTAAATGTTGGAGTCAAAGCATTTTTAAAATATATAAATTGAATTAATGCAGCAACATTTCCTTTATCAGTTGTTATTATTTTCTCAGCAGTCAAACAATGTAGAGACAACACAATAGCATACAGTAACCAGATTCTCTCTGAGCTTTTCATCTTTACGTGGCTTTATTATTACTCCATTTCTTTTACTTTTTATTCTTTTATTTTTTGACATAGGGTTTCACTGTGTAACTCTTATCTGTCCTGGAATTTACTCTGCATTCCAGGTTTACTTTGCAAATCACAAGAGATCTGCTTGCCTCTGTCTCCCAATTGCTGGGATTAAAGGTGTGTGCCACCACACCCAGTTCCTCTTTGTCTATTTAAAACCATTTTTTTTTTCATGTCTACGTATATTTTAAAACACACTGTAAACCTTTAGAGGTTTTTCTTAATATGAATCTGTCTTTACTGTAAATTTTTATCTTTATCTGGCCACAAGTCTTTATCTGTTAAACAACAACATTGTTAAAATGAAAGTCTTTGTTGTTTCTGCAGAGGTTTATAAAAGTTGGCGGCTGCTATTTTACCGCCAGCACTGAAAGCTGCGCTCACTGCCTTGGTCTGCATGCTGCCGGCTTGAAGATGTGGTCACTGCCATTGCCATCTCTCATACACACCAATAAATTGTTAGCAGAGTTTCTTAAAAGATGTGTGGTTTTTTGTTCCTTATGATGAGTCAGGAACCTTCCCTTAAAGGAGTCCTGCGAATATCTGCTTGTCTCTCGCAAAACAGAGTCCAACCGAGAAAAATGCTGTTACCAAGAAACCTTGCTTATCTCTGTTCTTTTGTTTCTAAAACCCTTTTTTAAGCTTTTGTTAAATTTTAAGTGAAAGTTCTTATTAACCACGTGGGCGCCATTTGTAACGAGAAGAGGTTTTTCCTCCCGCCGCCAGGTCTAGTCCTGCTGCTGCGCCGCCAGCCCGCCATTTGTAATGAGTACGGTTTATCCGCCTGCCGCCGCTGGTCTTGTCCCGCCACCACGCCGCCAGCCCCAAATAATACAGAGACTCTGTATTAGATATAATTCTGTTGGCCCAGTTACTTGTTTCTTATCGGCTAGCTCTGCCTTTAATTATTAACCCATTTCTGTTGATCTATGTATTTCCACGTGGCCTCCTTACCGGGGAGTGGGGCAGGCATCTGGTCTCCCCAGTCTCTCCATCTTGACTCCTCCTTACTACTTCCTATTTCCTCCTTGTCTCCTAGTCCCGCCTATCTTCCTTTCCTATTGGCCAACAGTGCTTTATTATTAACCAGTATGAGAAACGTATATAATTCACACCACCAGAGGAACTAGGTGTATTCTAAGAGATTCATATAAAATACCTCACACAACTGGGAAGGGACAAGTCCCCCAAGCTCACGGAAATTGGGGAGGGTGCAGCAAATGGAGAGAGAAGTAGGAGAAAATGAGAAGGAGGAAAGGAAAACATGTGCGACCAGGAAGATTGAGCCTGGTTAGGAATAGAAGACAGAAAAGAGAAGAGAGAGAGAGAGACAGACAGACAGACAGAGAGAGAGAGAGAGAGAGAGAGAGAGAGAACATAAAGGAGGGAGCCAATATTGGTTTGAAGATAAAGTTGAACACAAAGACAGGTCTAGAGAACTACAAGACTGCTCCCAACTAACAATTTGAGCTTCCATGGAAAGGCTATCATAAATGCCCTTCCCAGAGAGTGAGATCAACAACTAACTTATCCATTGAGCCCTCAACTAATGCCTGTTGGAAACAGGATCAACACCCATACATATACACTGGGTCGAACTAGAACCCAGATGCAGATGGAGAGAACAAGACCAGGCGGCAGAAACACAGACAGACAGCTTACCTGAACAAGGAGGAGCTAACTAATGGCCACTAGACTGATAGCTGGGAAGCCAGTATGGGACTGACTCAGGCCCCCCTGAATATGGGTCTCAGCCAGAAGGACTGAGTGGTCTAAGGGACATCAGACAGTGGAGCCAGAATGTATTGTTTGTGCACAAAAGGACTTTGCGAACACATCCCATATGTAGTGATAACTGTCTTAATCTAGAGACAGGAGAGAAGCCGTAGTCCCTACTTCACATGACCTGTCAGATCTACATGACCCCAACTGGATGGCATTCCCCTACATATGGAATTGGGGTGGTGGGATGGGTGGGAAGGGTGGTTAGAGTGCATGTGAGAGGGCAAAGAAGGTAAATGGGAGGAAAGGATGGAGGGTGGGAGGAAGGGAGAGGAAACTGGGATGGACATGTAAAATAATAAATTAAATTAAAAAAAAAATACTTTGACTCCAAAATTTAGGTTCAAGGACAAGGTACTGGGGAAAAGGATTTCTATTTTTGTTTCCACAGAAAATGAAAAGACTTGGATTCCTTCCAGACTAATGTTGTTTGATCAAGCCAGACCCCCTGAAACAGAGTACCAGGTGATCCTACAGTCAAAACAGCTGGACAAAGCAGCCTTACAGACTACAGCCAGGATTTCAGAATCTTCTTCGAATCCCCCATGATCCCCTTACCAGCAGTAAGTAGTTTAGAAATAATAACGCCCAAATTCCCAAATATTGTCTATAAATATTTGTTTTCATTTAAATGAACTTTGTTATATAAAATAAATTTTAAAAAAAATTAAAAAAAATATGAGATAGTCTTGCTTATCAATCAGCTTTTTTTTTCCAGCCAGACACCATTTGCATTAATCATCCAGTGGACTACTCTCTATAAGTCTATAAGTGCAGCTACTGTGTAAGGTACTTTTCTCCTATCTGTTAAATATGGTTCAGAGGAAAAAGATTTATTTGACTCACATTTTAAGGACATATTGTCCATTGTAGATTAAGAGCAAGGTGGATACATGGAGGTGGGAACATAAAGGCACTTCATATCCATAGTCTGAGGCTAAAAACAGGGGATGCTGGTGATCTGTTTGATTCTTCACCCACTCACCCCTACTTTTAATTTTGTCTAAGACACAAGCCCATAGGAGACTGTCATGCATAATGAAGTTGTCTTTTCAATGTTAATTCTTTATGGAAACAAGTTAAAATCAGAGTCACAGGTCTCTTAGATGGTTTCAATCTAGCCTAATGAGCAATTAATATTAAACAATCCAAAATTCAGATATATCTCCTGTAGTTGATAGAATAAAAATGACCACAAAGGTCATAGTGGCATAATTCTACCAACAGTTCACTTATGTTTTGTAGTTTGGGATAGTTCAAAGGAAGGTTATGGTCATGTAGAATTGTAGCAAGACTGGATTTAACAAATATATCCATACTTTGTCTAACATATAGCATACTTATGATGAATTGATCATGTTATATATTTACTACTAGTGATGGGATTGCAACAAGAAGGAAAATTGATTGTTAATTTTTAATTTTAGTGTTGTTTTTCTAAAAATAACATTGAAATTACTCTACAGGAACCCTTTGAAACTTTTCACAGTTCTACTAGTTCTCTTAAGGGATATATCTAAATTCCATTGGAATTTGCTTAATTTAGTTACTAGAAACCATCATATTCTCTCTCAGTAATTCTAGCAATGGATATTGTAAAATGTTTAATGTCATAATTTTCAAAATATGATCCTGCAACTAAATCTAGGAAACTATTAATGCTATAGAGTGTTTTCAATAATTATGTCTCTAAAACTAATAATGACTATGAAATATCTCCTTCAGCCAGCTATTCCATTCTTTTCCGAGACTAATATATAAACCACCCTCTTTCTTTCCATTGTAAAACCTTAGTTAATAGCATTCATATTAATTAAAATCATCAATGCCATCATTAATATTTATGACCTGACTGATCATAATGAAATTTAACACTTTTGCCTAGTATTGATTATTTTTTCCTTATTTACTTCAATGTGATGATGAACCACAGTATTTACAAAGTTCCTGGTATGTATGCTGTTATGGCAAATGAATACTCTTAGATTTTTTTTTGTTTAAATTAGAAACAATGTTATTTTACAAATCAATCACAGTTCTCCCACCCTTACATCATCCTAGCCCCACCCAACAATCCCACTCCCCATCAATTCCCCAAGGAGAGAAAGGCCTTCCAAGGGAGATCATCAGAGTATGTCACATCATTTGGTATAGGGCCTAGGCCCTCCCCCATGTATTTAGGTTGAGAGAATAACCCTCCATGTGGGAATGGTCTCCCACAGTCCATTCATGTACTAAAAATAAATACTGATTCCACTGCAAAGAGGCCCCATACACTACCCAGGCCTCCTAACTGTTACACAAGTTTAGGGGTCTTTGTTCCAGTCCTATGCTGGTTCCTCAGTTCTCTGGCTGGGGTCCATGAGCTCCCACTTGCTCAGGTCAGCTGCTTCTGTGGGTTTCTGCAATATATTCTTGGCCCTTTTGCTCATCACTCCTCCCACTTACAACTGGATTCCAGGAGTTTGGCTGAGTATATAGCTATGGATCTCTGCATCTACTTTCATCTGGATGAAGGCTATAGGATGGCATTTAAGATAATTATCATTGTCATTATAGGAGAAGGGCATTTAAAGTAGACTCTCCACTATTGCTTACATTCTTATTTTAGGTCATCCTTGTGGATTTCTGGACAATTCCTTGGTGCCAGATTTCTCCTTTGTGACTCAGTCTTCTAGATCCCACATGTTCTTGCTCCCCTCCTCTTTCTCCTACCTTCATCTCTGCTCCCTTCCCCCATGTTCTCAATTTTTTCAGGAGCTTCTGACCCTCTCCCCTTCTCAGGGGTACCATATATGTCTGTCTTAGAGTTCTCCTTGTTCTTTAACTTCTCTAGAGGTGTGGATTATAGGATGATAATCTTGCTCTATGTCTAATAACTATATATGAGTGAGTACATCCTATGTTTGAGAGGTGACGCATTGAAGGCTAGGCTCACAATAAATTACTAGATTTTTAAAAAAATAATTGGAATGTGAAGTCTGGTGGACTGTATTATCTGTTTCTTCCAACTACAAATTGGGATCATCCACTCTAAGAGTAACTTTTGTTATCTGAAAATTTTATTATTAGTAACAACTACCACAGTGAATAATTGTGAATAGATAATGGCACTATGTAGGCAAAACCTTTGGTGTTTATTGGTACAGATTCATCTACAAGGAACATTATCTTTACTTTCTGTCATTCTCTTGCTTGGACCACCTGTTTCTCTTTTCCCCTAAGGCAAGTCCTAGAATCTTGTGACAAGGAAGGTGTGACAATCAAGTAATTCAAGCAGGCAAATGTCATTAATCCTTAACTGCTTTCTTTTACTAAAGCTCATGAAGCTTTCAGCTTGCCTCTTTATCTATGTGTGACATCCATTGTTCTCTTGCACCCTGTCTTGCCCCACTACAGAGGATTTCCACTATCAGCAGCTGCAATGTCATATCCAGTCCTTCCCTGGGTGTCCTTCAGCACTTTTTTAATTTATTTTTTTCTTATTTTACATATTGATCCAAGTTCCCTCTTCCTTCCTCCCTCCCTCCCACTTTCCCTCCCTTCCATGCATTTTGTTGACCCCTCCTGGAAGGCCTTCCTTCAGCACTTTATCTTCACTTTCCATTGGCCAATTCAATCCCATAATTGACTATTTTGAGAACATGGTTCTTGTCAATCTTCTCCTTTTCTAATTGTAAATGTCTTGTCTTGTGGTCCACAAGCTCTTCCTCAAATCAATTAAAAATGTGACTTTAGCAGAAAAGGGATCTGCAAGAGCCTGAATGGACAGGCAGACAGACTGAAAGACAGACATTGTTCTGTCTCACTGTTTGTCTACAAATGTCTTTATTTTCTTTGAACATATCACCAACTGACAATCTCAGTTATCTCTGGCAAGTAATGAAAGTTAAATGTCTGGAGCCCCATATTTATCATATCTTTCAGTAGGCTATTTATGTAAGTGGTACAGCACCATTATTATAAAATGAATGTATCTGTACATAATCCTAATATTTAGAAAACCATGACAAAAACAATAACAATACCAGTAAATTAACATTTTTCAAAGAAACAGTGAATATTTTATTTAAAATAAGCTTTATGCATACTTTCCAATAATCTTACAGTCAACCCACACCATTCTTTAATTAAATTAATCAAATATACAGTATGTACGAGAATGTCAAGTTCAATCAGTCAGTGCAGATTATGCTGTCTCTACATAAGATGTGGAGTTAACAGAGAGAAACACATGGGTAAATATACAAATGTCAGAGCTGGCTCTATAGAGTAGGCTCCCTTAGAATAAATGTAAGTTTCCTTCCAAAGGAGGATTAGAAATAGAACAGTAGTTTATATATCCATGACAATGTCATATATTACACTTAAGTCTACAAACTAAGCAGAGATATGCATTCAGTATAAATGCATGTGTTGTGTAGGCTGAATATAAATCGTGTTTTTTTAAAATACAGAGAGCAAAAAATCATTGTGCAATTAGAAATGTGAAAAGAAATGCTGCCATGAGCTTTGACTTACCAAGGAAACATTGTGTTAAGTGTGAGCCAAACTCTAGCTGATTTTCCAGTTTGAATTTCCCAGAAAAAAAATGTCTGCTCTACAGGTGGCCATTTCCCCCATTGACAGAGTCATGGAGTCACTATAATTTAACATCATTTTTTTGGTGGCAGTTGAAGACAAAGCTCCACATTGCTGTGTTTAGCACCCTTATTTCTCTTCAGTACTGTCTGCTGAGGTGGAGCTAGGGTTACTGAATCAGCTGCAGAAAGGCATTGCAGGAAGAGATAGCATGTTGCAATACTGAGATATAATAAGACATAATTTTACCACAGTTTTAAGTATTCAGTGTTCCCTGAGCCTTAGGTTCAGGGATTGTGGTGTACACATACTAGTTGCAACTAGGTACTACACAAACAGACTTTTTAGCATTTTTATCAGTTGTGGATTTCTGTAGTAGTCTCCAGCTAACAAAAATTAGAAGAAGCCTCTTCAAAGAGGCTTCAAAGTATATGGTATACTTTCTCGTGAGTGTAAGAAAAGTGTGTAGAACAGAGTTAGAGATTATATTAAAACAAAAGGGTGAGAGTAGTAGGATCCATAACCTCAATGGCCATGTGTAACTGGATCTAGAATACCAGGTTACTCAGAAGAAATATGGGCCAGTATTAAATCCTTAGGGCTATCTTGCCATGCTTGTCATCATTGTGGTTTATAGCTGGGTAGCGAAATATTTAAGTGGACACACACACACACATATAAATACTAATATCACTATTTTAAATGTTTATATTTAAGTAAATATAAAATTATGTTTAGATATTTTTAAAATATCATTATTGTTATATATCCAATGTTTTAGAGAGGTGCTGACCACTTCAAATAAGGTCCACATGTTTGCATAGCATGCCTTCTTATCCTATGTGTCTTCTGCTCAGCACCACTGTGACTTTTCTAAAGGAAATATCCATATAATGACATGGTAAAAATGTATCTAAAATATTCTAAGCTCATCGTGGAACTAAGCCTAGATAGTATGGGTTTTTTTATATAATTTTTTATTTAATTTTATATAACAAAGTCCAATTAAATGAAAACAAACATTTATACACAATATTTGGGAATCTGGGCATCGTTCTTTCCAAACTACTTCCTGCTGGTAAGGGGCGCTGTCTTGGGGGATTCGAGGAAGATTCAGATATCCTAGCTGTAGTCTGTTGGGCTATTTTGTCCAGCTGTTTGGAATGTAGGATCAGCTTGTACTCTGTTTCAGGCGGTCTGGCGTGATCAAACCACATTAGTCTGGAAGGAATCCACATCTTTTCATTTAATGTGGAAAAAAAATAGAAATCCTTTTACCCAGTAACTTGTTCTTCAACTTAAATTTTGGAGTCAAAGCATTTTTTTTTTTAATTTATTATTTTACATGTCGATCCCAGTTCCCTCTCCCTCCCTCCCTCCCCTCCCCTCCAGCCCTCCCTCCCTCCTTCCCTCCCTTCTACCCTCTCTGCCCTCTCACATGCACTCTAAACACCCTCCCCTCCCAACCCCACACCACAATTCCATATGTAGGGGAATGCCATCCAGTTGGGGTCATGTACATCTGACTGGTCCTGTGAAGTAGGGACTAGGGCTTCTCTCCTATCTCTAGAATAAGGCAGTTATCCCTCCATGGGGGATATGTTTGCAAAGTCTTTTTGTGCACCAGGGATACATCCTGGCTCCACTGTCTGAAGTCTCTTAGACTGCTCAGACCTTCTGGCTGAGACCCATATTCAGGGAGGTCCGAGTCAGTCCCCTGTTGGCTTCCCAGCTATCAATCTAGTGGCCCTTAGAAACAATTAATAAATGGGACCTCTTCAAACTTAGAATCTTCTGTAAGGCAAAGGACACAGTTGACAAGACCAAACGGCAGCCCACTGACTGGGAAAAGATTTTCACTAATCCTATATCCGACAAAGGGCTGATCTCCAAAATATACAAAGAACTCAAAAAACTAGTCAACAAAACACCAAATAACCCAATTAAAAAATGGGGTACAGAACTGAAGAAAAGAATTCTCAATGGAGGAAATCAAAAAGGCTGAAAGACACTAAAGAAAATGCTCCACATCCTTAGCTATCAGGGAAATGCAAATCAAAACAACTTTGAGATACCATCTTACCCCTGCCAGAATGGCTAAAATTAGAAACACCAGTGATGACTTATGTTGGAGATGATGTGGAGAAAGTGGAACACTCCTCCACTGCTGGTGGGAATGCAAACTCATACAGCCATTTTGGAGACCAGTATGGCAGTTCCTCAGGAAAATGGGAATTAGTTTACCACAGGACCCGGCAATCCCCCTCTTAGGCATATACCCAAAGGATTCACATCAATGCAACAAAGACATCTGTTCAACTATGTTCATAGCAGCACTATTTGCAATAGCAAGAACCTGGAAGCAACCTAGATGCCCCTCAATTGAAGAATGGTTAATGAAGATGTGGCACATCTACACAATGGAATACTACTCTGCAGAAAAAAATAATGGTATCTTGAAATTCGCAGGCAAGTGGATGGCACTTGAAGAAACCATCCTGAATGAGGTAACCCAGTCACAAAAAGAGAAACACAGTATGTACTCACTCATATATGGATTTTAGACCTAGATCAAATGATCACCAGCCTATAATTCACATCACCAGAGGAACTAGGATACAAGTTGTATTCTAAGAGATTCATATAAAGTCCCTCACAGAACTGGGAAGGGACAAGTCCCCCAGAGCTCAGGTAAAGTGGGGGAGGACAGCGAATGGAGAGAGGAAATGTAGGACACCATGAAAAGGCCAAAATAAGAATAATAGGCATAGAAGAAGGCAAAGAAGCACATTTCAAAGGTGCAAAAAACATATCCCACAAAATCATTGTTCACATTACCAGAGGAACTAGGATACAAGTTGTATTCTAAGAGATTCATATAAAGTCCCTCACAGAACTGGGAAGGGACAAGTCCCCCAGAGCTCAGGTGAAGTGGGGCAGGACAGCGAATGGAGAGAGAAGTAGGAGAAAATGAGGGGGAGGAGAGGAAGGCATGTGCGACCAGGAGGATTGAGCCTGGTTAGGAATGGAAAATAGGAAAGAGAGAGAGAGACAGAGACAGAGAGAGAGAGAGAGAACATAAAAGAGGGAGACAATATTGGTTTGAAGATAAAGTTGAACACAAAGAAAGGTCGAGGGAACTACAAAACTGCTCTCAACTAACATTCTCAGCTTCCGTGGAAAGGCTATCATAAATGCCCTTCCCGGACAGTGAGATCAACAACTAACTTCTCCATGGAGCCCTCAACTAATGCCTGTTGAAAATAGGATCAACACCTATACATAAACACTGAGTCGAACTAGAACCCAGAAGCAGATGGAGAGGACAAGACCATGTGGTAGAAGTACATAGTAAGATACATGAAATGTTTTAACGTGACAATATCATTTTCCATTCTTAGGAGAATTTGAAGACTGATATATTTTTGTCCACATGTTATTGAGAATTTGATATTACCACATTTTTGAAATGTTTATTTTCATTTATTGTCATGTAGTAGTAATATGCAATCTCATTCTTAATTCATGCTTACTGAGTCAATGCTAATTTGAACACATGATAAGCCTTCTTCAATGCCTTTTTCACATGGGTGCCTTCTTCAGTGAAATGTTCATTCATTTGTGTTCTTACTGGAGATGGAAGGTTTATTTTTATTTTTATTTATGTGTTTTTGTGTATCTCTATGTGTGTGCTAATATACATGATTGTGACTAAGCAAGCTAGGATCAGATAGCAGTTCCCCTGTAGCTGAGGTTATGTCCATAGTGAAGCCACTGATTTGAGTACTAGAACATATAGCAATAAGCATGCTTAAGCACTCATCCTAATTAGTTCAATTTTTTATGACTTCTTTTTTGGGGGTGGTCTATTTTCTTCCTTTCATACTTCTTTATTTAAATTTGAAATAAGGTTGGTTTACATATCAATACCAGTGTCATTACCCTTCCATCCTTCTCCTATCTTCCCCCACCAAACCCCAGCCCATCCCCTTTCTGCTTCCCAGGGAGGGTGAGGCATTCTATGGGAAGTCTTCAAAGTCTGTCATATAATTTGAGGCAGGGCCTAAGCCCTCCCCTGTGGGTCTAGGATGAGAAAGTATCCCTCTATGTGGGATGAGCTCTCAATGTCCATTTGTATACTAGAGATAAATACTGATACATTACTACAGAGCCCATAGACTGCCTAGTCCTCCTAACTAACAACCACATTCAGGGTGACTGGGTCAGTCCTGTGCTGGTTTCCCAACTATCTGACTGGGGTGCATGAGCTTCCCCTTGTTCAGATCAGCTGATTCTGTGGGTTTCTCCAGCCTGGTCTTGACCCCTTTGCTCATCACTCCACCCTCCCTCTCTAACTGGATTCCAGGAGTTGGGCTAGTGTTTAGCTGTGGGAGTCTGCTTCTGCTTCTATCAGCTACTAGAAGAAGGCTCTAGGATGGCATATAAGGTAGCTGTCAATCGCATTATCATGGAATGGCATTAATTGTAGTCTCTCCACTATTGCTTAGATTGTTAGTTGTAGATCTCTGGGCATTTCCCTAGTGCCAGATTTCTTCTTAGAACTAATGGCCATTATAGATTTGTGACTTCTTCTATGTGTGTTTAATTTAGTTTTCCAAGTTCTTTATGTAATCTACATACAACTATTCTGTCAGATGTGGATTTTGTTATCAATCCTTTTTTTGGGGGGAAATTGATGTGAAAAAAACACTATAACATTGATGTAATTCAGTTCTTTTAATACACACATACACATACATACACACACACACACACACACACACACACATATATATATATATATATATATATATATATATATATATATATATACACACACACACACACACACACATTCAAGACAGGTTTACTTTGTATAATTTTTGAGCCTATAGTGGCACTCACTCTGCAGACTAGGATGGACTGAGGCACACAGAAATCCACAAGCCTCTACCTCCTGAGTGCTAGGATTAAATGCATTCAGCACCACTGCTGGGCTCAAAGTAAAGAATGACATGCCAATGAAAGTACAAGAAGCTTACAGAACACCAAATACAGTGGACCACAATAAAAGTACGCTCACCACATAATAATTAAAACACCAAACATATAGAATAAAGAAAGAATATTAAGAGCAGCAAAAGAATTGGGATAAGTAACATATGCAGGCAAACCTATCAGTATTATACCTGATTTCTCCATGAAAACTCTGCCAGATTACTGTAACCAGCAAAGCTTTCAATCACTATAGATGGAGAAAACAAGCTATTCCATCACAAAACCATATTTAAACAATATTTATAAACTAATCCAGCCATAGACAAGTTCTAGAAGGAAAACTCTGACCCAAGGAAGTTAACTACATACAGAAAATCATAGGCAATAGAGAATCCCACTTTACCAACAGCCAAAACAAAATTTAGGGGAGATACACGCACAATACCACCACCAACAACAAATCCAAAACAAACAAGAGTTACCAATCAATGGTTCTTAATTTCCCTCAACATTAATGGACTTAACTTGCCTATAAAAAGACACAAGTTAACAGATTAGATACGAGGACAGAATCCTTCCTTCTGTTGAGTTTTCCTCCTTTCATGCTTTAATTCAGTTACTACATAACAAATACAAAAACAGTTGATGTTACACTTCAGTGATTCAAATTAACGTGATAATATTTGCTACTTACAAATTTACCATTACATATATTTTAAATAAATCAATAAACATTGTTAGCTGAAATGATTGTTGTTACTGGTTTATTATTTCCATGGTGCAGGTAAGCAGAATAAGTAACACAGTAAGCAATTTGCTTTCTGCCTAGCTCATTTTCCTATATATGAAATGTATAGACCTCTTATGAGATTTTCATTTTAGGTACCTCTCTTTTTTCTCATTTCAAAGTGTATGCAAAATACATGGCTGTGGAAAAAAAGAGAACAGAAAGAAAAATTGCATAATTTCCTTAAAATAGGAACACACAAACTTTGCATTATTTATTTTAGAGGCATTTTACATAAATCATTTTCACTCATATAAAAATAATTATAATAAGAATCAGTATCATTCATGTACAAGTACTGTGACATACAAAGGGTATTTCTTTGGAAGATATATTGGTGACATAGTACTACAAATGTTATGTGCATAACAGACCATTTGATTGTTGAATTTTATATCCATTCCAATAGATGGAATGCATATCTGCCATTAATAAAGTGGCCAAAAACTTAACACTATGTAAAGCATGACCATAGAAGATAGCCTATTTACATTATCTTATAATTTTCCTAATGACATGTTGGGATATAAATTAACTCCTCACCAGAGAAGTGTCTTATTGCAGTAGATGGTAGTTAACATAACGATCCTCAAAAATACCATGTGGTGAGAGTTTACGACTTTGAAGCATTCAGATCTACATAGAATGACTTTATCAACATGCTTCCCTTCAGGTGGAAAGGTTTTAAGAAGCACATGTGGTGGATGTCACAAAGGAAAATGCATTGTTCAAACACAACATGATTATTACACATATAAAGTCAAAGAGACGATGAAAGCATGCACAAGATATGTAAAATTTCAAATCACATGAAAATTACTGAAAAGTGTACACAATGTCTCACTAACCCCTAGCCAAGAAGAAATCATGTAATGTTTCATGTCTTCTTTGAAATCATGAAATGTAGTATCTAAATCATTCTATAAAAAAATGCTGAAAGAACCAGCTAACAGTTGAAATACTTGGGAAAATTAACTTAAAAAAATACTAATGTTAAAAAAAACATTCAATTTCAATAAACCCTAGAAGCCAATAGCATTCAAAACTTGACCTCCCTTTTAGTGAGGTGGTCTATCTGAGATTACTGATATTTTATCAAAAATATCCTGAGAGTGTACACAAATTGCAATTTTTCATATTCAGATCTGAAGTAGCTCATAGTCAGTTGTTTAATTATTTGATGGTTTACAAGAGTCCCATATTGGTTCATCTTCTCTGGAGCAGAATCGTGTCTAAAGTGTTATAGAAAAATAAAAGGGTAAAGAGAAAATTGACATGTTTAGTTCCTTCCTTCTCCTAGCAGAAATACTTAGTTATATCAAAATGGAATCAGTCAAGGTAGAATTAGGCCACCTGCTCTGAGTAATAGGTCTGTGAGGAAATAAACTTGTGCCTTTCATATTCTGAGCAAATATCATAAAGAATAAAACATAAGAGGCACCCAAATTCCCTTTCAGGATGAATGACTCAGTGAGTACAGAAGCAATCATTTTCTCTGGAAAAGATGAGTCAATGAGTACAATTGTGGAGAGATAGCTTCACTGAGTTCAGAGCTTAAAAAATGCTTAGTATCAGAAATGAAATATATTAGACAGGAAATGGTGGGGAATTTTAATTGCATAATCTTGCCTTTTAATCCTGTTTCTGTCCTAATTACTGTGTAACTAGTGAAATTTTCATCACACAGGTTTTATGATTGTGATGTGAACAAATTCTTAGCTAATTAGAATAGGTGGAACTAAAAATGCCATACCAGCATTAAACATGTGATAAGAATCTGTTCCCTATCCATTTCTTAGAGTTAAACTTTTCAAAACTTTAACACTGAAGTACATTTCATATAGAACACTACAGAAGTCTTGACATGTGATGTTTTAATTCATCTAATATTGTTAGAAATTAATGAAGCAAGTATTCAGGCATTCTTCTTGGTCCAGTCTTATTCACCTTATTCTTATCTACCATTTAGGATGCATCATCTGAGAGTTATTAATCTTTATGCTCAACCTTACATATTTACATAAAAGTTCAATTACTTATAGATTGTTTTAAATTTTTAACATTTATTCCTAGTCATCAAATTTTAGTTTAGTGATTGGTTATAAATATTGTCTGAACAATGGCAACAACAATAGACAAAGATGATCTCCCAAAGATGAAGGCATGGAATACAGTATTATGGGAAGTTAGAGGAGAAATTATAAATAGTGAAACTAAACATAAAAGGGTCTAGTGATAAATATCTTAGACTAAACATCATGAAAACAGACAAAGGTGAGTGGCATCCAATATAATAAATAGAACCACACAACTCAGTTTCTTATAAGTGGACAGAAAGATTTTGTGATGCAAGTCGCTAAAATTATTTTATTTTGGAGGACCTCACAACTGAGACAAAATATAAATTCCTGAAAAATACTCAATGCTTGTACAATAGTTTATTTTTCATTCCTTATAATGTGATTGTGTGATTGCATAAAGCTATGTCTTAGTAACCTATGACTCAATAAAATTTTGTTGTAATCTAGTAAAAGTATATAACATAGTAATGATTAACACAAAATATCTTTAAAATATTTTAACATATTTCTAATGAACAGGTTTTTAAGCTAATGTATAAGGAGAGAGACAGGATTGTTTACAAAGTCTCGGTACTTATAATGGTTTATTAGTAGCTAAGTCATTAAAGTAACACACCCAGAAGCTGATATGCTTCTCCATCAATTAAGAAGCCTAACCACCATTTTGTTTTAATTAGAGAACTAATAACGTATTGCCTATGACATCTGGCACATCATTGCCTTATCATCATAGTTACATTTTTCATATGTAGATGCCGATATCAAATGCACAATCAGAATAAAAACACTGATGTGCTCATGCAAAAAAATATGTGTTTGATGTACCCACCATTTCTTATGCATTATTCACAAAATTTAGCAAACATTTATTGCATGATTAAAGCAAGATGCTCTATCCTAGTCAATTAGGCAAGACTGTCAGGCATAAAAGCAATGAAAATCACACAGGTGTCATGCTGTTGAGCTAGAAAGTAACAGTGATTTCTGCACCACAGTCATTGTGAAGTGTGCTATCAGTGACTCAGCAGTCGCAGGTGGCTGAAAACAACACTACTTTTCATTCTGATAAAGAGGGTGACATTTTAGGAATTAGGTTTATGAATTCCACACACCTCAGAAATACATCACTCAGTACCCAGTGATCAATCTATATATGTACTTATTCATCCATAAGTCATTCCATGTATCCTTATCCTGAAATGTAAATATTTCTGTGGACACTTTGAAGATATAAGTGACCTTAAAAAGAAAAGCATTTATATAAATGCTTTGGATATAACAAACACATTCTAAATTTTACTCTCTTTAATTTATATATTTAATTATATTCAAGACATGGAAAGTATGAATGGGCATTTTCCTCCCTGTTTAACTATTGGTGATATTAAATACAAAAAGAAGAGGAATCCTTCCCTGATAATTATCTCAGTCCTTTGTGTCTAAGGAAGATTTTCCCAGAGTCAGAAAAAGCCTCTCCTCATTCCCCAAGAAAGATATATGTCCAATACAGATAAAATCAATAATGATTTCAAGGACCAATAACATAAAGGCACATATAACCCCTTTGTCATGAATAACCGAGATTTTCTACCTTGAAAGATGGAGTTAAAAACCTTAATATCAAACTTGTCTTTTATAACTCACCAAGTTTAATAACTTCATTTAGATATGTCCTTTTTTCATGTGTAAACTAAGACAGTTTATGACATTTATTATTCTTTGATGAAATCTAGTCAGACAAGTGACCAGATTGACCAACATTGATACTGTTTATTTAGACACATTGGAGATATAAGGCTTAGTAAGAACAGAACCACACAGATGTTACTTTAAACAAAAGTTACACTAAGTAGGCCTATGTCATTCATCATAAAATATAAATTCAGGATCTGTAAGTCTGAGTCTAGGTCCCGGATCTGACACTAATTTTGATCAAGGTATTTATGAACTCATTCTTTTCCTCACCCCCCCCAAAAGACAGATGATTAGAGGTATTTTAATGGGTTTTATATTTAACTGATGTGACTAAATAGACATTAAATCTAAAAGAATATGTAAAACACCAAAAAATAGAAAAAAACTGAGAAAAAAATATACTTTAAGTGAGTAGTGCTAGAACATGCTTGTAATCCCAGAACTTGGGAGGCAGAGGCAGATAGATCTCTGAATTCAAGGCCAGACTGATCTACAGAGTGGATTCCAGGACAACCAGCATGTTTACACAGAGACACCTTGTCTCTCAATGACCAAAATAGTTGTACCTGAGTACAACAGGACTGTATATTCACAGTAAATAAAGTATTTAAATATATTGATTTCTTTTTTAGTTTCAATAGGATAATGATTGAGTTGAATGTTCATGAGACTGACAAAGAGCAAGGCACCAGGCCTGACTTTAAATATGTTTTCCATTATACTGTCATGTATGAAGATAATAAAATTAATATGTTTAAAAATCCTGACTATACCAAGTACTTTCATTTCTAAATCAATACCCGATGACTAGTCAATGAGATATTATTAAAATATAACTAATAAAAAGAAAATATGAGTTGTAGAACATGTAGTTGAGTTCCTAGACATGTACATAAGGAGGTCCAGTTTATGAAAGATACAAAATATCATATTCCCATATGATAACTACATTATTACAAGCAATTACTCATTTACACTCTGTTGTCATGATATAGTTTACTCCACTTGATACATTTTCTCTTTCTGTATATATAAATACCATATTCATATATATTTTTCCAAAGTTGACACATTCTAACACAAATTTCCATGTGGTGGTCACAGGGACATGTAGCAAGGATCAGGATTAATCACCCAGCCAATGAAAAGGATGCTATTTATGATCTGGCAGAAAAATAATCTCAGTATCTTTATTTAATTATAATTTGTTACATAATTAGGGAAATCAACTTATTAGGAAGCAATTAAAGAGACTCATTAGTATATTTAATTACCTTCAGTATGCTGACGCCATATTGCCACTTCAGTATTTATCATTTAAGTCTGTGTCTGTAATAATTTAGAATTCTAGGAAGCAACAACACAAGTGATTGAAGTAGGTTATACAGGTGAATTATTAAAAAATAAAATAATTTCAAATAAAGAAAAGACCCAAGTGGCACTACTGTTTATTCATATGCTTTTTCTTTTAACAAATGAAATTGTCTAAATGAGTTTTCTTTATGGGACACTTTGTTTTAAAGATGCAGACTCAATGGAAGCCTGACTCACCACTCCTATTTGGGGGGCTGGTCTGTTCATTTAAGTAATTTCACAAGGAAACCATTTTTATTACTTTTACACAAAAATTTATTTTGTAACTAATTGAATTATATTGGAAGGAAGTATACATAGCTGGGTTCACATAAAAAATTCATGTAGAGAGTGAGTGGGAAAAAAAATATATATATATATAATTTCTAATTTGATATATTTTGCAAGTTTTCTATTTTATGAGCTACTTTGGCTTCAAACTATAGGAGAGAAGAAATGTAGCAAGCAACTTAAATTCACTTTTTTGTTCTTGACTGTAGATACTTTGTGATTGTTGTTTTGAGGTCTTGTCTTGATTTTCCTTCAATGAGAGATTATAAGCTGGAACTGTGGGCTAACTTACCATCCTGTATATGGCTTTTTTCCACAGGTGAAGGTGAAGACTCATTATATAGACACCCAAGGATGTTGGAATATCTACAAAGGATCATAGCAGGTGTACAATGAAGAGGGAAGTTGTATATCATGATAGCACAAAGGAGAGGTAAGTCTTCCCCTGGCCACTGTTGGAAAGATAGTGGCTGAGTCACAGGTGTCAAACAATAAGCTATAGTATTTAGTATTTGCAGAACTGTTTTGGTTTTATTCATTTTCTATACCCTAGAAATTCACTTTTTGAATATTAAATATGCAAATTCTTTTTATCTTTTACAGCTAAGAGGCATTGGAATTTTTAAAAAGAATGAACTTCTAAAGTGTTAAAATCATTAAAGTCATTGGGGACTTTTAAATTTAAAGCATAATACATTTGTGATTGTATTATAATTAAAGGATGCACACACACACACACACACACACACACACACACACACACGTATTAAAAACGAATATTATTTTTCCTCACAAAATACATTACGTTTTCTCTTCTTTACCTCTCAGAGTTCCTTCCACTTCACTTACCATCAGACCTACCCAATTTATGTCTCTAACTAGAAAATGAAGAGGCTTCTAGGGAATATAAATAAGATAAAATTAGATAAAGCAAAAACTGACACATCAGAATTGGAAAAGCAAACAAACAGAGGGAAAAGAGCCCAAGAAAAAGTACATGAATCAAACCTACTAGCTTACATAATCAGAACTCCCATAAAAGCACTAAACTGGAAACACAAAATATAAACAAAATATCTTTATCATGAAAAGAAGGCAAACATAAATATAATTAAATTAAAAATAAAATTAATAAAAGTAAAAGGGAAAGGCCCTGACATGGCTTTGTGAAACAAGAAACCTCTAAAGATGTCAATAATTTTGTTTTATATTGACTACCAACACCTGGGCATGGAACTCCCTCGAAAAAAGTAAAATTTTATTTGCGAATGACTATCACTTGGAGATTTGTCTGTGGCAGGAATGGAAATGTGTCCAGTTCTTTCATCTCTTGGATCCTATATAATAAAGAACCATAAAAGGCAAATTCTACACATATTACCTAAGACTCTGCCTAATTCAAATGTGCATGTATCATGTTGATTTAAAAGATCTTCATTCCCTATAGCTCTTACATTATTTTTCCTCCTATTTTGCAGGGTCCTTTGAGCCCTGGGAGTTAGGATTTGATGAAGACTTCCCATTTAGTGCTGAGATTTACAAAGTCTCTCATTCTACACATAGTGGACTTAATGTATCTGTGTATGATTGTATGTACTGTGTGATCAAGCTTTTCTTATAAAGGCAGAACAAGGCATTGATCTATGACTGTAGCAAAATTTCTTTGGAAATCATTTTAAAAAAGAATTTTTTATCACATAATATATCCTGATCACAATTTCCCTTTCCTCTACCTCTCCCAGTTTTGCCTAACCTTTGCTCCAACCAAAATTGACTTTTTCTGTCTTTCAGTATATAAAAATAAAAGGACTATAAGGAATAAGAATATAATATAGCATAAAGGAAAAAAAAACACTTTGTAATTGGACAAGACAAAGATACAGAAGGAAAAGAACCAATGTGAAGGCACACAAATCTGAGATGCATTTTTTTGCACACTCAGGAATACAATAAACACTCAACTGAATGTCATAGTGTATACACAGAAGACATGGTACAGATCCTTCCAGGTCCTCTGCATGCTGTGTCAACCTCTGTGAATTCACATGGACATTGGAAATGTTGACTTAGAGAGCATTGTTCTCAATGTGCCCCTCCACACTCTCTGGCTCTAATACTTTTTCTACTCTTCTGCTGTATTATCTGAGCCATGAGGGGAGGGATTTAATAGAGACATCTTATTTAGGGATGAGTGTTCCAAGGTCTTTCTTATCCATATCTATCTACTCTGTTTCCATTTACTAAGATCTTCTGCCCCTCCTGTCCCATACTTTAAATCTAGCCCCTATGGTTCTAACAGATTGTAGCTTGTTTATCATTGATATGATAACTAATATCTACAGATAAGAGAATATATACCACATTTTTTCCAGGTCTAAAATACCTCACTCAAAATGATTTTTTTTCTAAGTCTATCAATTAACCTACTAATTTCATGATTTCATTTTCTTTATCCATTTTTATGTTGACACTAGATTTATTGCAATTTTTCACTATCATGAATAGAGAATCAATGACCAAGATTGAACAGTGTCTCTATAATAAGACATAGCAATTTTTTTGCATACATGCCTATGAGTAGTATAGCTGGATCACAACATAGATCTACTCCCCCATCTTCAAGAGGATCATGCACACCTATTTCCAGGATTGCTGTACAACTTTGAACTCTTGCCAGCAATGAATTGGATGTCTCCGTACTCATGTCCTTGACAGAAATAAGCAGTCACTTGTTTTATTTACCTTAAATCATTCTGACAGGAATAAGATGAAATCTCAAATTGGTTTTGCATTTCCCTAATGCTTAAGGAAAATGATGATTTCTTTAATTGTTTCTCAGCTGAGTTTCTCCCATTAAGAATTCTTTGTTTAGATTTTTACCCCTTTTAAAATTGTGTTGTTTTCTTGATGTCCAATTTTTATGTTCTTTATATATTTTCTATGATCCCTCTATCATATATGTCATTTCTAAAAAAAATATATATTCCTATTGTTTAGGCTGCTTGTTTGTTGGGAATGATGATGTCCTTTTCCACACAGATGATTTTTGCTTTGTTAGATTTCATTTACTAATTTTTGTCTTAAAGCCTGTGCTATCTGTACTTTCTTCAGAAAGTATTTTCCTGTTCCAATATGTTCAAAGATGTTCCCCACTATCTGTTGTAACATGTTTATTTTGATTGGTTTTATGCTGACACCTCTGATTCATTTGGATATAAGTTTTGTATGGAGTGGTAAATATGAATTTATTTGAATTCTTTGACACACATTCATCAAGATTGACCAGCACCAGTTTTTGTAGGTGTTTTCTTCTTTCAGTGTGTATTTTTTGCTTCTTGATCAAAAGTTAGTTGATATTTTAATGTATTTCATTTTATGATATGTATATGAATGTTTAGGTACAAGAAGTGGAATGTCATATGTTTTAAAATAATGGGCTTTTGTAAAACAGACTAGTTGACACAGTCTTCGGTCATTTTGGAGGAGAGTTTGAGTAGAAAATGAATATATCGGGTTGGACTGTGTATGTCTTTGGCGATTTCTCTTGATTATTAACTAATATATAAATACCAAGCCCACTGTAGTATATCCTATTTCCTAGGCTAGAACCTGAATCAAAAGAGAAATAATAATAATAATACAGTAAAATATATGTATTTATTTCTCTCTGCTCTTGGCTGTCAGTGTTAGGTAACTAGTGTGTTCTTGCCTCAGCATCACCTCAGTAATGGACAATAACATGGAATGAATTGGATAAACATTTCATTACCAAGTGGATTTCCCTTTTGTTCATGTATTTGCCATACAAAGAAATGAAGCTCAGGCTGAATTGCTTCTTAGTTTTGTAGTTATATAACTTACACAATTTAAGAAAATTATATCTGTCTTGAATGTTCGATAAAATAATTGGTGAGTTTAATATTATGATGTAGATGGTGACAATCATTTTATACATCTTTTCAAAAGTGGTCTTAGAAATATTTCTGAAACATAATACTTACTATACATGAAATGCTTTTGCTTATTGTTTAAATACTCAGAATAAAGTCTCGAGAAGTGTCATTTAGACCATTAATTTCATTGTAAAGAGAGGTTTTAAGAGTACAACAGATGTATTACATGATTACTCTGGTTTATTCTTTATAATAGGAATAATGAACTTTAATCTGACCATGTAAGTTTGATATCATATGATATTTTTTAATTTCATATGTTCACATCATTCTGAATAATGTTGATTGTATAATACATCATTTTCTATGTCATATCTATGTGCTTATATATTTATTGTGTTGCCAAGGAAATACTGTAATGCTTTTATATTTGCACATTTTTTCCAAGCAGAATTTCCAGCTTTATTTAAATACTAGATAAGGAAATTTCTCTGAGACCAATCTAAAAGATGCTATAAATCTGCTAACTATATTGAGTAAATGGGCAATTCATGTTTTATAGATTTGCTACAACTAATTATTTCAGTCAGAAAAAAGACTACATAGAGAATTTTAGGCAAAACAAATGTCATTATTTTTGTATACAAAATTAAAACAATGGGAAAAAAAATCTCCATAAAAATTTTTCTTGTTTTTAACTACTGATTGCCAGTATGTATGCTACTCTGAAAACTGAAGATTATTTTGCATGTAACATTTATTTCAATCAATATTATACTCACTCAGTATCATGATTTCACCTGAAGTAGGATCATTGAAAAATGCTAATTGTAACATTTTTCAGTTGTAATGTGATATTTTGATTGTATTCTGACAAATAAAGCTTGCTTTTAGTCATAGGGCAGATCTAACCATCAGCTGACCAAAATTAATTATAGAGGTTTTGAGGAATGTAGACAGATAGGAGACAGATAGTAATAATTCACAGTTGAAAGAGAATCTCAGTTCATATATATATTCTTATTTTGCATATCATTACCAGTTGCCTCTCCCACCATCCCATGACCCCTTCCATACCATAACCCCCACTCCACAGGTAAGGTGATGCCTTCTAGAGGGATCATCAAATCTGTCAAGTCATTTGTAGTGGGTCAATGCCCTTCCTCCTGTCTTTAGGCTAAGGCAGTATCCATTCATGAGGATGTGCTCCCAATGTCTTTTTATGCACTAGCAATATATCCTGGTTCCACTGCCAGAGGTCCTTTAGAGCCCAGGCCTTTCTAACTGAGACCCACGTTCAGGGGGTCTGAGTTGGTATAATGATTGTTTCCCAGTTATCATTCTGGGAGTCCGTGAGATCCCCCTTTTTCAGGTCAGCTGTCTCTGTGAGAATCTCATTTCTTTGGGGGGAAGAAGTGGAAGAGCTAGAAAGTCACTGGTGCCAGCTCTCCTGCTTCTCTGATCTTACATGTTTCCCCCCCCAATATCCGACTCATGATTTTTTTATTGATAAAGGATAACCAGTTAAGACTTCACTCAATACTTTACTTCTAATACTTATGTGATATTTTCTATACAGTAAAGATGGGGATATCATAATTCATTTCTTCAATGAGCAGTCATGTTTCTATTTTTTCTATTATAGCTGTTACCGCAATGAATATTATTAAGGCCCAAATGTATTATTGCCTTTAAATTACACATATTGCACATGACTGCATTCATACTGATATGTACTTTGTAGATGTTTTAAATAATTATTCCTTTAGAAATGTTAATTCTTTCCCATAGGTATTTAATATGAGAAATATCATTAAGATGAAACAATAATTTCTATAAAAATTAAAAATAAATAATTGAGATAATAAATGTTTATGTATATGATAATATCTTTGGTAGTTTAGATAGAAAGGATGGAAGTTACATTAACTCATAAACATAAATTTGTTGTTCTGAGAGCAGTAAACTTAAATACATATTTTGGGTACAATTTAGCTAATGTGTTTGATTGGTTCCTCTTCAGTTAAAAGATGATTATAACCTGAGTTCATACCACAGAAAATGCAACACAGTAAATAATGATAAATATAGCGAAAATGTGTATTTTGTTGTTTTAGTTGTTGTTATATCATTATTTATTCTTAGTAAGAAAAATGTTAACATATATATTTTTTTCATCAGTCTTAGATATTTAAATCAATTTAGCAAAGAATGACTTATTAGAAAGCAAGCACAACTGCACATCATAAGATCCTTCTATTCACCTGATGCTTTTTACCCTCAGGTTTGTCAAAATAGTGAATCATTACATTCTTGTTTGTACATTTTTTATTATCGTTCATAATATCTAAAAACTATATTCTTTCAATGTCATTTCGTCATGCTTTTCCCTCCACAAACTGATCCTAGAACTTCCCCACATCACTATCCACCTAAATTTATGTTCCTTCTCTCCCAAAATAATACATATAATATATCAACTTCATATATATATATATATATATATATGAAGTTGATATATTTATTAACTTCATATATATATATATATATATATATATATATATATATGAAACAATGGAAACAAAAGAAAATCTACAGGAACAAAAATAGGAACTAACTAAAGATAAATAAGACAAGTAATGCCAAAACAAAGAAAAAGAGAAAAAAATTCCTTAATTGTGTGACTGATATACCTAATGAGACTGGTGGTTTCCCATTTGCCTATGAGTATCATTATAGATAGCTTCTCGATTAAAGCTATGACCCTGTAACTCTGGCAATATCTCAGTGTTTGAGCCCTGTCTGACTTGAACATGCTCATGTCCTATATGTACTGCCACATGATTTGCAAGTTCATATGGGTATCATTTCTTTTGTTACTGCAGTACAGTTATCCACCTGGGGGTTATCCACCACCTCAGGCTCTTACAGTCTTTGTGCCCCCTCTTCTGCATAGAACCCAAGCCTTAATGGGGGGGCTTGAAGAAGACAATACATTTCATACTGAGAGTTTCACAGTCTCTGTTGCTTTTTACATGATCCATTGACAATCTCTGTGTTAACAATTTTAACATATATACACTAGTTCATATTTCCCCTCAGAGATTAGCATTTGCTTTATTGTGTTCATTTGTATAATATAATGAAGATAACAATGACTTGTGCTTGAGATAATTGCTAGAAAATCTGATTATAAGATAGGAAAATAATTGACATTATCTAGAACACCCTTTATCAAAAAAGTAGAAAGATATGAAGGAGTTTACCAAACTTTTATTCTCTTGAGGAAATAAAAAAGCTAAGTATATGGAATATTCTTTCTTTCTAGTCCTTACAATTTATGAGTATAATAAAAACCAATGACTAAAAAGCACACATTGTTTCTATGTGTGCTATGAATCAACTCAACATAGTCAAAAAGTCTGGCCTTTGTAACAACATAATGTTTCACAACCAGTGGTTTTATTTCAACCATCATTTTCTCACGAAAAGAATATTTCCCTACCCAAGTCCATTAGAAACATACATTATATTTTATGCATCCCAAAGAAAGGAACCTGGTCCAGATACAGAGGAATAATGAGAAGAAGCCTGCAGAATAACAGAGATCTCTTGTTGAAATTCATGTTCTTGAATATCACCACACTTTTAGAAACAAGGATATTTGGGGCCAGCTCCTTGACTTTCATCATCTTAGCCATGAAGCTTCAAATGATTACACTAAATGACTTCAAGAGATTTCTTTCTAAAACATTTTCAACCTCTATAATCATAATAATCAAATAAGCCAGAAAAACAAGAGCATCCTATTAGAATTATGGAGAAACTAAAGTATATGGAAGATATAAAAAATACTTCTGGAAAAACTCACATCAAACACAGTAAATCTAGTTGTGACATCTTCAAACATGAGATTTTAGTGACCATTTCAATTTAAATTCCTCTATTCCTTTCGATCTTTCCCCCACCTCTATTCTCTATCTTGTCTGATTCTTTTGTACTACTCATCTCAAGACTCCTTATAGGATGTTAAAGTGTGTGTGTGCATGTCGTAGTTTCTAAAACAGAAACAAATTAGAAAATGACTTTCGCTATTTCAGTTGTCATTAAGTCAGTGCAGATAATCACCCTCATTTGAATCACAAAGATTAAAAGTAAAATAATTCAAGTGTTATCATCTATCCAGTGCATAATGCCCAAATGTGACTGATAGCATAAAGGTTTCAGGTAAATAAATGACCCTACATAAATGATAAATGAAAGAATATTAAAGCATAATAGGAAGATAAAGAAGATGTAAATGCATATGCTTTAAAGAAATCTAAACATGGTGATCTCCATTTACTTTAGAGAAGTTTCTGTGATCAGGGTGGTAGCTAAACTTAACTGTGAGGACAAGCATAAGATTTGAAATGCAGTTAGGAATTATACTGGTGGAGCAAGGTTTTGTAATAGATTCTTTTCTAAGACTACATGACTTTAGCTATGAAAAGTTATACCAGGCACAACTTCTCTCCTGTTATGTGTTCCTTAAATTGAATTAGATAACTCTTCATGTGAGTGCCATGTATTGCATCATCCCAGGTATCTTCCCATTCTGATCATTGTCTGTGGTTCACAGGTGCTGCAGAGGGTAGAACTATTCATTGTTTCCCTCCTGTGGTAATACTTTCTAATATCATAGATGCCAGAATACAAGAAGGATGCTTTTGGGTTCCATCTAGGCCAAGTCATTATGTGCTGTGTCCCATGTGTGTGATGTTTTGAATACAATGATCTTTCTAGGTTCATCCCTTAAAAATAATGTGGACACTACAGGGAACCAACAGCTCTATAAAACACAAGTCAGTATCCACTTGGAAAATGGATACATTTCCATCATTGCTTGAGTGAAAAAAGCAAAGTCAACCCAAAGCAGAACTTGGATAAAATAAATAAGATGGTAGAAACTGAAGCAATACCAGATAATGGAAATACCAAAAATGTTGCAAGAATTTATTATTTTGGTCTAAAAACATATTCCCTTAGATTTAAAAAAAAGTTTCAAAAACAATAGAACTTACATGAAGTTGTCTTCTGAGGAAACATCTAAGTTTTCATTCCAGCTCCTTAGTAAATGTCAATCCTGCCCGGTTTAAGCAGAGTAGGAATTAGTAGGTATCAGGTGCAGACTTTCTCCCACTTCTTGCCTTTTCCGTTTTTTCTTTTCATACCATTTGTCATTGTTAACCTCATGTTTTCTCCTTTATTTACAATTTTAAATATCCAAATCAAGCGAGAGTTCACATATAAGAGATTGACATTAAAAAGAGCAACAGAAGTTGTAAGAATACCCCTATCTTCTTTTGACACTTGTCAATTCCTTTTATTTCTCTGTTCCTAAGAAATACAGTTTTCCTATGTTTCTCACATGAATCACAGTAGCAGAGGACAAAAGTAAATATATATGACAAGTATTAATGATTTTTCCTAAATATAAAACAATAATTACAGAATGCTTCCACCAATTTCTCACGAAAAGTTCAATTCCCCCAGTGTTAAATGATATGCTAACATATATTAACATGTTTTGGCCCCTGTAATAAATTATCATCATAACAAAATTATCCTGGGCTATTGCAGTTAAATAAGGATCAGGATTAACAAATAGGCTGAATAGATGTTTATTCAGTGAGAAATAATTTACAACCTAAACAGATGAACACCACAAGTTCCACCGGATGGTCTCCTCTCTGTAATCAGCCAGCAAAAGCACATTCCCCAGCTCCTCCTCAAACCTCCTTCCACAGGTCACTTCCGCCCCTGGCTCCACCCCCAATGGGTGTGGTCAGTGCCACAGAAAGAGACAAAGTGAATATCCCACTGCACTAGCCTTACTCTGGAGTTCAAACTCTAAACCTAGTTGTACTAGAACAGAATGAAGATGGTGGCAGAGGCATGCACTTTCCATTACTATGGAATAATCAATTACATTAGTCTTCTTATATTCTTTGGTTAGAGGCCACATAGGGACATGGACAATATCTGATTCTCTGACTACATTTTCTTCCTCAGAATCAGCAAAATCCCCTTTTACTCCAGACATTAAAATACCATTAAAGACTATTTATGCATACTTCTATTTATTCCACAATATTTTGTATGATTGTTTACATAACATACTGTTGCAATGGGTCTTTGATCACAAACAGAGTTTAGAAATTTTATTGCAGAAAACATAGATTTAAAGACAATTAACTATACTGTAGCCAACAATAGACTATTTGGAATACTTATTAAGAGTAAATGGTCTGCTTAAATTTTAATAAATCACTGTAAATCATAAATTATTAAACAAATTTTCACTGTTAATAAAATGCTTTTTTAATAGTAATACCTCATAAAAAGGGAAATCTGAACATTTATGTAATTAGCTGCAAAATTATCATTAGAAGTTTTACAGAAAATCTGCTAAGTATAAAAATCCCATATTAACTACTTAACCAAATATTTTGAATGTTTGCTTACTATATACTGATATCTAAAGTCATAAGAACACATTTTAATCAATATATACATTATAAAATAGTAGCAGTAGATCAGATTGAGAAGAGGAGGAGTTACTGACTCTGAAATGTAGCATCTTTCTTAATGTTAGCATTAAGCCCAATTCAGTTGAAAAAGATCTATTAGAAACTACTGAGCTATACTCTTAACCTCAAGAGAAATAGTTGTTCTGATTCCTTATTCGTAGATTCCATTTTTCCTTTTATTTGTTTAAATTTGAAACAAAGTTGTTTTACACATCATTCCCAGTTCCCTCATGCTTTCATATCACCCCCACCAAACCTCAGCCCATCCCCTTTCTGATTCCCAGGGAGGGTGAGGCCTTCCACGGGGAGTCTTCAATGTCTTTCTTATCATTTGGGGTAGGACCTAGGCTCTTCCACATGTGTCTAAGCTGAGACTGTATCCCTCTATGTGGGATGAGCTCCCAAAGTTCATTCATATACTAGGGATAAATACTGATCCATTACTAGAGGCCCCATAGACTGTCCAGTCCTCCTAACTAACACCCACATTCAGGGAGGCTGGGTTGTCCTGTGCTGGTTTCTCAACTATCAGACTGGGGTGCATGAGCTCCCCATCATTAAGGTCAGCTGATTCTGTGGGTTTCTTCAGCACGGTCTTGACCCGTTTGCTCATCACTCCTCCTCCCTCTCTGTAACTGGTTTCCAGGAGTTGGGCTAGTGTTTAGCTGCTAGTGTCTGCTTCTGCTTCCATTAGCTACTAGATGAAGGCTCTAGAATGGCACATAAGGTAGTCGTCAATTTCATTATTGTGGAAGGGCATCAAAGGTAGCCTCTCCACTATTGCCTAGATTGTTAGTTAAGTTCATCCACTTCCTTTGAAACTTTTTGCAATAAATTCTGAAACCCAGACATGCTGAATTGTGCTACCTTACTATTATCCTGCATAGATTCCAGTAATGTTAGCTACTTTCTATCTTTTCTTATAAGAAAGCCATTATGCTTTTATTGAGTTGGTCTTCTCTGAGACAACTGGCAAGCTTGTGGTCACAGCATAACCCCATCCATATCCATCAATCTACGCTATTATAGAAATGTTATATGGTACTTAAGTAACTTGATGTTTGAGGTGGTGAGAGTTTGATTAACCATTTCTAGTTTAGTAGTCTGTGGGAATATATGAAATGAGAAAGATAAGTAAAATGTTTGCTCTTTAAGGAACAAATCACAAATGCAGATAATGTAAAATGCATTCAAAGAAATAAATATGAAGAGGGGGCTTGCAGTGAATGTGGGGCACATGATAAAGTATAAGGAAATGAAAAGAAAAGGTATGGAACCCAAAATAAAATGCATAGGAAATGATAAAAACAGAACAAGTCTCAAGATAAGATATTCAAATACATCTACAGTTGTAGAAAAAGAATATAGTATTACCACTAGGGAAAAGTGTGCTCACAGTATGAGACTCTCAGAGAGCTGAAGTTAAAAGGTATGAAACCAAAAGATTTGTAGGTAATGCACAAAAAAACACAATGGTGTTTTTAAAAATGAAAGGTTCTTTCTTCAATGTGAATAAAACAGGAAGCTATAAATATGGTGTTCTGCTCTATGTATTTAAATATTCATTCTGAATGATATCTCAATAATACAAAATGGTTAGGAATTCTATGATGAAACAGATTTTTTTAAAAAAAATATTATAAAGCATTATTTTAGTGAGCAGTACTTACCAATCTATAACAGAACACATTGAGTTCCTGTAGACTTCTGTTTTCTGAAGATTCTTCTTAAGATTTCATTTGTCTAAATATAAGTCTAAGCTAAACCTCAGCAGTCTTTATCTTGAATTTCACAGACTACTATATTAGGGAAATTAGTGACTCAATTACTGAAGAAGTAACTGAGGCAGGTATATCATTTAAATTACTTAAGCTATTTTACATCTTTTCCTGAGTAACTATAAGGCTGAAAGTAAAGGAAGCATTCATGCTTCCATTCACACACAGAAGACAAGAGCTAAAATCATGCATAAATATTAACAAATGAATGGATTTACAATATTTTAAAATAATTTCATGGTAACCACCTACAGATATGTTTTTACTACTAGGGATTTTGGGATTAAATTATATATATTATACTTATTTAGTTACATTGTTCATCACTCTAAAGTTTTAAATATCCCAAGGCCAAAAGGACAAGGCATTTGGAAAGAAGCATGTGATCCATTTATACATTAATCTAAATTACTATTTTAGTGTGCAGATATCTTGCTTGTAAACATAAAGTCTGTCTGAGGATCAGAGAATAGAGCTTGCCACTAGATAACAATAGAGGACTGGAGGTCTGTTGTACAATCACTATATCACCACATTTTACTTCAATAAAATTGTCATTTTCCTTCAATTATCTGATTTTTAGTCAAGCTGTATTAAATTACAGAAATAAATCACTAATTCTATATGGCTATTTAACAAGGCAAAAGACTTACACATAACCATCTGTATTTGTTTTTGATATTAGAATTATTGGCTTTAATATATGTGTTCAAAATCTGGAATATTCTATTGTCTTTCAATATTCTACTGATAATGTCAATATTAGATATTGACATTACATTATTTCATGGAAAAGTTGGCCACTTTAAAAAATAGTCCTTTATTTTATCTTGTGTGTATAATAAACATAAATTAAGATCTTATTTCTCGTACACAACCTTAAATTGTAAAACTTTCAGAGCTTCAACACAAGGGGGGGAATAAAAACCCATGATAGATTATATAATAACCACATCAAATATATACAGATGTCCATAATATAAAATGCAACCTAACATCAATAATGCCATGAAGAATTTCTAAAGTAAATCAAAGTGAAATCATTTCATACATACAATAACAAAACCCCAGGAACTGACAACAAATTCTGAAGAATATATGTAAGAAGAGATCATTTTCATGGGATATCAAATGGCACAACTCCTGTAAGTTTGTTTCTATGTATAAATTTTATTAATATTGTTGTAGGTCTGTGTGAACTTTTTGATATTTTGCCATTTGTTGATATGAAGAATACTATGGATATTTTGATTAGGATTATACAAAATCTATAAATTGATTTTGTTATAATGGCAACTTTCAAAAGAAATTCAACTAATCTATGAATATGGAATGTCTTTCCATTTTCTATGTTTTTCTCAATCTCTTTCTTCAGGGATTTGGAGTTTGCATTATAGAGATCTTTGACCCCTTTGCTCATCACTCCACCTTATTTGCAATGGGATTCCAGAAGTTTGGCTCAGTGTTTTGTTTAGCTGTGGGTGTCTTCTCCTGTTTCCATCAACTACTAGATAAAGGCTCTATGATGGCATTAACAGGGAAGGGCAAGGCTCTATGATGGCAATTAACAGGGAAGGGCATTTAAGGTATCCTTTCTACCTGTTACTCAGATTGTTAGTTGGAGGTCATCCTTGTAGTTCTCTGGACATATCTCTAGAGTCAGTTTTCCTCTTCAAACCTATAATGACTCCCTCTTTTTCACTTGAGAAGAGGGGGAAAGAAGTTTCCTAATCTAATTTTGTGACCTGTTTTGTATTATATCAGAACATCTGCAAATATGGATAACTTACATTTCTCTCTCTCTCTCTCTCTCTCTCTCTCTCTCTATATATATATATATATATATATATATATATATATCCAAGTCCATTTAAATGAAAACAAACATTTATAGACAATATTTGAGAATATGGGCTTCATTCTTTCCAAACTACTTCCTGCTGGTAAGGGGCACTGTCATAGGGGATTAGAAGAAGATGCAGAAATCCTGGTTGTAGTCCCTAAGGCTGCTTTGTCCAGCTGTTTTGAATGTAGAATCACCTGGTACTTTCTTTCAGGCAGTCTGGCTTGATCAAACAACATTAGTCTGGAAGGAATCCACAGCTTTTCATTTTCTGTAAAAACAAAACTAGAAATCCTTTTCCCCAGTAACTTGTACTTGAACTTAAATTTTGGAGTCAAAGCATCTTTTTTTTAAATTTAATTTATTATTTTACATGTCTATCCCAGTTCCTTGTCCTCTCTCTCTCCCTCCGTCCCAGCTTCCTTCCCTCTCTTTTACCCCTCTGCCCCTCTCACATGTAATCTAACCACCATCTGCTTCCATCCCCCCCATCCCAATTCCACATGTAGGGGAATGCCATTCAGTTGGGGTCATGTAGATCTGACAGGTCATTTGAAGTAGGGACTAGGGCTTCCTCTCCTGTCTCTAGATTAAGGCAGTTACTACTCCATGGGGATATTTTCCAAGGTCCTTCTTGTGCACCAGTTATACATCCTGGCTCCATTGTCTGCGGTCCCTTAGAAAGCTCAGTCCTTCTGGCTGAGACCCATATTCAGTGGGGCCTGAGTCAGTCCCATACTGGCTTCCCAGCTTTTAGTCTGGTGACCTGTTAGCTCCTGCTTGTCCAGGTAAGCTGTCTCTATGTGCATTTACCACCTGGCCTTGTCCTCTCCATCTGCTTCAACTCAGTGTTTATGTATGGTTGTTTGCTCCAGTTTCCAACAGATATTAATTGAGGGGCTCCATCGATAAGTTAGTTGCTGATCTCACTCTCCAGGAAGGGGAATTTATGGTAGCCTTTCCACTGAAGCTCAAATTGTTAGTTGGCAGTAGTCTTGTAGTTCTCTAGAACTTTCTTTGTGTTCAATTCTATCTTCACACCAATATTGGCTCCCTCTTTTATGCCTCTCTCTCTCTCTCTCCTCTCTCTCTCTTTCTTGTCTTCTACTCCTAAATGGGCAAAATCTTCCTGATCACACCTGTGTGTTTTCCTTTTCCTCCCCCTCTCTCCATTTGCTACACACCCTACCAACTTCCTCTGTCCTCTGGGGGACTTGTCATCTCCCAGTTCTGTGAGGGACTTTATATGAATCTCTTAGAACACAGCTTTTATCCTTGTTGCTCTGGTGGTATGAATAATCGGTTGGTAATCCATTTACTCTATGTCTAAAATCCTTATACGAGTGAGTACATATTGTGTTCCTCTTTTTGTGACTGGGTTGCCTCATTCAGGATGGTTTCTTCAAGTGACATCCACTTGCCTGAGAATTTCAAGATACCATTATATTTTTTTTCAGCAGAGTAGTATTCTATCGTATAGATGTGTCACATCTTCATTAACCATTTTCAATTGAGGGGCATCTAGGTTGCTTCCAGGTTCTTGCTATTACAAATAGTGCTGCTATGAACATAGTTGAACAGATGTCTTTGTTGTATGGATGTGGATTATTTGGGTATATGCCTAAAAGGAGGATTGCTAGGTCCTGTGGTAAACTAATTCCCATGGACCTGAGGAACCTCCACACTTATATCCAAAATGGCTGTATGAGTTGCACTCCCACCAGCAGTAGAGGAGTGTTCCTGTTTCTCAACATCGTCTACAATATGAGTCATCATTGGTGTTTCTAATTTGAGCCATTCTCCCAAGAGTAAAATGGTATCTCAAAGTTGTTTTGATTTGCATTTCCCTGATAGCTAAGGGATGTGGAGCAGTTTCTTAAGTGTCTTTCAGCCTTTTTGATTTCCTCTGTTGAGAATTCTTTCTTCAGTTCTGTACCCCATTTTTAATAGGGTTGTTTGGTGTTTTGTTGGCTAGTTTCTTTAGTTCTTTGTATATTTTGGAGATAAGCCCTTTGCCGGATATAGGATTGTTGAAAATCTTTTCCCCAGTATGTGGGCTGCCATTTGGTCTTGTCCACTGTGTCCTTTGCCTTACTGAAGATTCTAAGTATGAAGAGGTCCCATTTATTAATTGTTGATTTCAGTGTCTGTGGCCCTGGAGTTATGTTCAGGAAGCAGTCTCCTATACCAATTTGTTAAAGGGTACCTCCTACTTTTCTTCTAAGAGGTCAATGTGGCTAGATTAATGTTGAGGTCTTTGATCCATTTGGACTTGAGTTTTGTGCATGACAGACATGAGTCTATGTGAAGACATGAGTCTTCTACACACACTGGGATCCAGTTGTGCCAGCACCATTTGTTGAAGATGCTGTCCTGTCCTCATTGTATACTTTTACCTGTTTTGTCAAAAATCAGGTGTTCATAGGGTGTGTGGGTTAATGTCAAGATTTTCAATTGGATTCCATTGGTCTACCTGTGTATTTTTGTGCTAAAACCAGACTGTTTTCAGACTATAGCTCTTTAGTAGAGCTTAAAGTCTGAAATGATGATACCTCCTGAAGCTCTTTTATTGCACACTGCTGATTTTCTCTATTCTGGAGTCCTTTGTTTTTCCATATAAAGTGAAGGATTTTAGTGGGATTTTCATGGGGATTGCATTGAATCTGTAGTTTGCTTTTGGCAAGATTGCCATTTTTACTATGGTTTATCCTTTTCCATTTTCTGGTATCTTCTTTCATTTCTTTCTTTAGAGCCACAAAGTTCTTGATATAGAGGTCTTTTACTTGTTTGGTAAGCATTACACCAAAATACTTTATGTTGCTTCTGGCTATTGTAAAGGGTTATGTTTCACTGATTTCTCTCTCTGTCTATTTGTTGTCTGAAAAAGAAGGGCTACTGATTGTTTTCAGTTTATCTTGTATCAGGCTAATTTGCTGAAGGTGTTTATCAGCTGCAGGAGTTCCCTGGCAGTTATGTAAACTATCTTATCATTTGCAAATAGTGACAGTTTGACTTCTTTCTTTGCTATTTGGATCCCCTTCATCTCCTTTTGTTGTCTTATAGCATTAGCTAGAACTTCTAGTATGATATTGAAGAGATATGAAGAGAGGGGGAAGCCTTGTCTTGTTCCTCATTTTAGAGGAATTGGATTAAGTTTCTCTCCATTCAGTTTGGTGTTGGCAGTTGGTTTGCTGTATATTTCTCTTATTATACTTAGGTATGTTCCCATTATCCCTGACCTCTCCAAGACCTTTATAATGAAGGGTGTTGAATTTTGTAGAAGGCTTTTTCAGCATCTAGTAAGATGATCATGTGGTTTTTCTTTTCAGTTTGTTTATATGGTGGATCACGTTGATAGATTTTCATATGTTAAACCATCCCTGCATTCCAGTGATGAAGCCTATTTGGTCATGGTGGATGATGTCTCTGATGTATTCTTGAATTCAGTTTGCCATTATTTTATTGAGCATTTTTACATCGATGTTCATCACGGATATTGGTCTGTTGTTTTCTTTCTTAGTTGTGTCTTTGTGAGGCTTAGTATCAAGGTTATTGTGGCTCTCATAAAAAGTGTTTGGCAATGAGCCTTCTGTTTCTATTTTGTGGAACAGGTTGAGGAGTTGTGGTATTAGTTCTTCTTTGAAAGGCTGGTAGAATTCTGCACTGAATCCATTTGGCTTTCGATGATGGCTTATATTTCATTGTGGGTTATAGTTCTATTTAAGTTGTTTGTCTGTTATTGATTTAATTTTGTTAAGTGGTAAGTATCAAGAAATTTGACTATTTCCTTTGAATTTTCAATTTTTGTGGAATACAGATTTTCTTTTTTTTTTTAATTTTTTATTTAATTTTATATCAAAAAGTCCAATTAAATGAAAAAAAAAATATATACAAAATTTTTGGGATTTTGGGGGCCGTTTCTTTCTACTTTTCTTTTTGTTTGTGGGGGTTGTTGTTTTGGAGATTAATAAAAATATCCTTTACTTAATGTGTAGTGTTGTGTTGTTTTGTTTCTTGGTTTGTAGTATTAATTATGCTTTTACACTTGTTTTTTGGTTATCTGGTGAACAAACCAAATTAGTCTGGAAGGAATCCACATCTTTTCATTTTCTATGGAAACAAAAATGGAAATACTTTTCCCCCAGTAACTTGTTCTTCAACTTAAATTTTGGAGTCAAAGCGTTTTTTTTTTTTTTTTTTGTTTTTTTTTATTATTTTACATGTCGATCCCAGTTCCCTCTCCTCCCTCCCCCTCCCTCCCCCAAACCCTCCCTCCCTCCTTCTCCCTTGCCCTCTACCCTCTCCCATGCACTCTAAACACCCCCTCCCCTCCCAAACCCCCACCACAATACAATATGTAGGGGAATGCCATCAGTTGGGGTCATGTAGATCTGACAGGTCCTATGAAGTAGGGACTAGGGCTTCTCTCCCTATCTCTAGAATAAGGCAGTTATCCCTCCATGGGGGATATGTTTGCAAAGTCCTTTTGTGCACCAGGGATACATCGTGACTCCACTGTCTGAGGTCTCTTAGGCTGCTCAGACCTTCTGGCTGAGACCCATATTCAGGGGGGTCCGAGTCAGACCCCTGTTGGCTTCCCCAGCTATCAGTCTAGTGGCCCTTAGCTCCTCCTTGTTCAGGTAAGCTGTCTCTATGTACTTCCTACCGCATGGTCTGGGTCCCTCTCCATCTGCTTCTGGGTTCTAGTTTGACTCAGTGTTTATGTATGGGTGTTTGCTCCTGTTTTCAACAGGCATTAGTTGAGGACTCCATGGAGAAGTTAGTTGTTGATCTCACTCTCCGGAAGGGCATTTATGATAGCCTTTCCACGGAAGCTGAGATTGTTAGTTGGGAGCAGTCTTGTAGTTCCCTCGACCTTTCTTTGTGTTCAACTTATCTTCAAACCAATATTGACTCCCTCTTTTATGTTCTCTCTCTCTGTCTCTGTCTCACTCTCTCTTTCCTATTTTCCATTCCTCCCAGGCTCAATCCTCCTGGTCGCACATGCCTTCTTCTCCTCCCCCCTCTCACTTTCTCCTACTTCTCTCTCCATTAGCTGTCCTCCCCCACTATACCTGAGGTCTGGGGGACTTGTCCTTCCCAGTTTTGTGAGGGACTTTATATGAATCTCTTAGAATACAACTTGTATCCTAGTTCCTCTGGTGATGTGAATTATATGCTGGTGATCATTTGATCTAGGTCTAAAATCCATATATGAGTGAGTACATACTGTGTTCCTCTTTTGTGACTGGGTTACCTCATTCAGGATGGTTTCTTCAAGTGCCATCCACTTGCCTGCGAATTTCAAGATACCATTATTTTTTTCTGCAGAGTAGGATTCCATTGTGTAGATGTGCCACATCTTCATTAACCATTCTTCAATTGAAGGGCATCTAGGTTGCTTCCAGGTTCTTGCTATTACAAATAGTGCTGCTATGAACATAGTTGAACAGATGTCGTTGTTGCATTGATGTGAATCCTTTGGGTATATGCCCAAGAGGGGATTGCCGGGTCCTGTGGTAAACTAATTCCCATTTTCCTGAGGAACCGCCATACTGATCTCCAAAGTGGCTGTATGAGTTTGCACTCCCACCAGCAGTGGAGGAGTGTTCCACTTTCTCCACATCATCTCCAACATAAGTCATCACTGGTGTTTCTAATTTTAGCCATTCTGGCAGGGGTAAGATGGTATCTCAAAGTTGTTTTGATTTGCATTTCCCCTGATAGCTAAGGATGTGGGAGCATTTTCTTAAGTGTCTTTCAGCCTTTTTGATTTCCTCCATTGAGAATTCTTTCTTCAGTTCTGTACCCCATTTTTTAATAGGGTTATTTGGTGTTTTGTTGACTAGTTTCTTGAGTTCTTTGTATATTTTGGAGATCAGCCCTTTGTCGGATAGAGGATTTGTGAAAATCTTTTCCCAGTCAGTGGGCTGCCGCTTGGTCTTGTCAACTGTGTCCTTTGCCTTACAGAAGCTTCTAAGTTTGAAGAGGTCCCATTTATTAATTGTTTCTTTCAGTGTCTGTGCCCCTGGAGTTATGTTCAAGAAGCGGTCTCCTATACCAATTTGTTCAAGGGTACCTCCTACTTTCCTTCTAAGAGGTTCAATGTGGGCTGGATTGATGTTGAGGTCTTTGATCCATTTGGACTTGAGTTTTGTGCATGGCGACAGACATGGGTCTATCTGCAGTCTTCTACACACCCTCATCCAATTGTGCCAGCACCATTTGTTGAAGATGCTGTCTTTGCCCCATTGTATAATTTTAGCTGTTTTGTCTGAAAATCAGGTGTTCATAGGTGCGTGGATTAATATCAGGATTTTCAATTCGATTCCATTGGTCTACCTGTCTATTTTTATGCCAATACCAGGCTGTTTTCAGAACTATAGCTCTGTAGTAGAGCTTAAAGTCAGGAATGGTGATGCCTCCTGATGTTCTTTTATTGTATAGGGTTGTTTTGGCTATCCTGGGTCTTTTGTTTTTCCATATAAAGTTGATTATTATCCTTTCAAGGTCGGAAGTGAAGAATTGTGGTGGGATTTTAATGGGGATTGCATTGAATCTGTAGATTGCTTTTGGTAAGATTGCCATTTTTACTATGTTTATCCCACCCATCCAAGAGCATGGGAGGTCTTTCCATTTTCTGGTATCTTCTTTAATTTTTTTCTTTAGAGTCACAAAGTTCTTATTATATAGATCTTTTACTTGTTTGGTAAGTGTTACACCAAGGTACCTCTATGTTGCTTGTGGCTATTGTAAAGGGTGATGTTTCTCTGATTTCTTTTCTGCCTCTTTGTCGCCTGAAAAATAGGGCTACTGATTTTTCTTGAGTTTATCTTGTATCCTGCTAGTTTGCTGAAGGTGTTTATCAGCTGTAGGAGTTCCCTTGGTAGAGTTTATTGGGTCGCTTATGTAAACTATCATATCATCTGCAAATAGAGACAGTTTGACTTCTTCCTTTCCAATTTGGATGCCCTTGATCTCCTTTTGTTGTCTTATAGCATTAGCTAAAAACTTCTAGTACGATATTGAAGAGATATGGAGAGAGAGGACAGCCTTGTCTTGTTCCTGATTTTAGAGGAATTGGCTTAAGTTTCTCTCCATTCAGTTTGATGTTGGCAGTTGGTTTGCTGTATATTGCTCTTATTATGTTTAGGTATGTTCTCTGTTATCCCCTGACCTCTCTAATACCTTTTATCAAGAAAAGGGGTGTTGAATTTTACTCGAAGGCTTTTTTTCTGCATCTAGGGAGATAATCAATATGGTTTTTCTTTTCCAGTTTGTTTATATGGTGGATCACGTTGATAGATTTTCGGATTTTTTTTAAACCATCCCTGCAATCCAGGTACGAAGCCTACTTGATAATGGTGGATGATTTCTCTGATGTATTTTTGAATTGGTTTGCCATTACTTTATTGAGTATTTTTGCATCGATGTTCATCAGGATTTTTGTGTTGTATTTTTTTTTTTTAGTTGTGTCTTTGTGAGGTTTGGGTACCAAAGTTATTGTGGCCTCATAAAAAGAGATTGGCAATAAACTCTGTTTCTATCTTGTGGAACAGTTTGAGGACTAGTGGTAATACCTGAAAATTTTCTTCGGATTTCCTCTATGTCTTTTGTTATGTTCCCCTTTTGTTTCTGAATTTGTTCATTTGCATGTTTCTCTCTGCTTTTTCCGTTAATTTGGATAAAGGTTTGTCCTTTCTTGGTTGATTTTCTCAAAAAGCCAACTCTTTGTTGTATTGACTTTTTGTATTGTTTTCCTGGTTTCCATTTTGTTGATTTCAGCCCTCAAGTTGATTATTTCCTGGTGTCTACTCCTACAGGGTCATTTGACTTCTATCTGTTCTAAGGATTTCAGTTGTGCTGTTAATTTCTCTTATGTGACTATCCTCTGTTTCCCTTCCTATGGGCACTTAGTGCAATGAACTTCCTTCGTAGAACCCTGCTTTCTTGGTGTCCTATAAGTTCGGGGTACACTTTGTGTCCTCATCTCGTGGAATATTAGAGAGTCCTTATTTTCTTTCTTATTTCTTTTTTGACCCAGGTGTGGTGCAATTGCACATTGTTCAGTTTCAAGGAGTTTGCAGGTTTTCTGCTATTTGTGCTGCCTTGTTGAATTCCAATTTTATAGCATGGTGGTCCCGATAAGATACAGGGGACTATTCCCTATTTCTTGTATCTGTTGAGGTTTGTTATGCCACCTAGTATGTGGTCGATCCTTAGGAAGGTTCCATGTGGAGCAGAGAAGAAGGTATATTTCTTTTGTCTTTGTTCCGTCTTTGTCTCTTTGTTCTTTAGGTGTCTGTTAACCCCAGTTGAGACATAACTCTGTTAGTTCTTTTGTTTCTTTGTTGAGTTTCTGATTTGTGGTCCACTCTACTGTTGAGAGTAGTGTATTGAAGTCTCCTCTATAAGTGTGTGAGGTTTTATGTGATCTTTCAGATTTAGAAGTGTTTCTTTTATGAATGTGGGTGCCCTTTGTATTAGGGCATAGATGTTCAGAACTGAGACCTTTTGTGTTGATGGGATTTCTCCCTGAGATGAATATGAAATGACCT
Source organism: Phodopus roborovskii (assembly GCF_943737965.1). NCBI lineage: Eukaryota > Metazoa > Chordata > Mammalia > Rodentia > Cricetidae > Phodopus > Phodopus roborovskii. Next base: position 78,602 of record NW_026125111.1, read on the forward strand.
TCTTTATATCTTTTGATGAATTTTGGTTTGAAGTCTAACTTGTTAGATATTAGGATAGCTATGTCTGCTTGCTTCTTATTTCTATTTAATTGGAAAATCTTTTTCCCAACCTTTTACCCTGGGGTAATGTCTACTCTTTAAATCTTAGAGTGTTTCTTGTGTGCAGCAGAAGGATGGATCATGTCTTCCATATCAATTCTGTTGGTCTTTGTCTTTTTATAGGTGAGTTAAGACCATTAATGTTGAGGTGAGTAAGGACCATTGATTGTTGATGGTAGTCTGTTTTATGTTTGTTGTTGGCAGTGATATTGTGAATATATTAGTTCTACTTCACCCTTGGTTTCTGGTGTACTTGGATTATCTGTTACCTACATTTTTGTGGGCATAGTTACCTTCCTTGGGTTGTATTTTTCCTTCCAATACTTTCTAAAGGGCTGGATTTGTAGATACATATTGGGAAAATCTGGTTTTGTCATTAAATATCTTGTTTTCTCCCTCTATAGTTGAGAGTTTTTCTAGATATAGTAGCCTAGGCTGGCATCCGTGTTCTCTTAATACTTTTAGAACACCTAAACCAGGACCCTTGAGGGTTTCCATGTAGAAGTCAGGTGTAATTTTGATAGCTCTGCCTTATATGTTACCTGTCCTTTTTTCTTTGCTGCTCTTAATATTCTTTCTTTATTCTGTAGTTGTTTTGATTCTTATATGGTCGAGGGGTCTTTTTTTCTTTGGTGCAGCCTATTTGGGGTTCGGTATGCTTCTTGTACTTTCCATGGGCATGTCCTGCTTCAGATTTGAAAGTTTTCCTCGATGTTTTGTTGAACATGTTGTCAGCACCTTTGAGCTGGGTTTCCTCACCTTCCTCTATGCCGATTATTCTTAGGTTTGGCCTTTCCATGATGCCCCATACTTCCTGGATGTTTTGTGTGAAGGATTTGTTGAATTTATGATTTTCTTGGTCAATGAATCTATTTTTTCTAGTTTATCTTCTGCCTGAGATTCTCTCTTCCATCTCTTGAATTCTGTTGGTTATGCTTGTGTCTGTAGTTGCCAATTTTTTGTTCAGTTTTCCTATTTCAGCATTCCTTCTGTTTGTGTTGCCTTCATTTTCTCAATTTCAGTTTTCAAGTCTTGAACCGTTTCCTTCACCTGCTTTATTGTTTTTTCTTGGCTTTCTTAGTTTCCTTAAGGAATTTGTTCATTTATTCCACTTTTTTGTTTGTTTTTTCCTCAATTTCTTTAAGGTTTTTTCTCACATCTTCTTTGAGGGCCTCTATCATTTTTATGAAGGTAATTTTTAAGTCATTCCCTTCTGCTTCCTCGGCTTTGTTGTTGTGTTCCATTCTAGTTGGTGTAGATTCCCTAGATTCTGGTGGTGTCATGCTTGTCTTTCTGTTGTTAGGTGTTTTCTTGTATTGCCATCTTCCCATAGTTTCTTCCAGTAGGTGTTGCTGGGGTCTCTTCCTCTTTCTATGGTACTTCCCCGGTGGGCATCTGTGGGTCAGAGATTCAATATCTGTAGCTGTGGGTGATCCAAACTCTATAGGATGTCTCTCCACAGACAGGGAACCAGGGATGTGGTCAGGGCTGAGCATCCAGTACAAGATGCCACTAGCCAATGGCTCTAGCCAATGCCTGGCAGAAGAGGACAAAGGCTGAGCTGAAACTTGGGAAATTTCCGCAAGATAGTCTGATCTCACTGGAAACTGGCATTTTATCTTTAGCAGTGGTCTTGCTTTGGGGTCAAGTTTCTTGCTGGCATGAACTCAGAGTGGACCCGAAGAGATAGGCTGATCTCTGGGAGGGGGCCCGGGACTCCAACCAAGGACTGAGGTGGGGTTCAGAGACCAAGCAAGGGGAAATTACTGGTGGCCTGGCTTGGATAGGCAGGTCTCCTTTGTTCAGAGTTGCACTGAGAAGTCTCTGAAGTAGGGTCGCTCTGTTGGCTCCACCCTCTGTCCCAGTGCTCAACCAGAGCAGCAGGACAGTGGGCAGGGTAGGGCATAGGGTAGGGGGTGCAGGCTAGTGGTGGGGATTGGTGGGGGTGTTTCAGAGCCCGAGGGTGCTCTGGATGGGGACAGGACACGGGACAGCAGGATCATGGGCCAACCCAGGGAGTTTGGGGGGGAGAGGTTGTAGAGGAGAGGCAGCCCCAATTTGGCCCAGACTCACCTCTGGCCAATAGCTGGCAGAAGAACAATAATTTACATTTTTCTTTGCCCATATGTATCCATTTACTTTGCTTTCCTTGCTTTATTTTTCCACATAGTATTTGCAGTACTATCTTACCATCCACTGCATTGGTGACCTGCTAGAATGCATGAAGGGACTGGTCTTGTGGCACAATAAATACAGGGTCCCCATGATTCAGGACAACAGCAGGATATCGGAGAGGAATTTTGGTGATGGTTCTGTGATATGGTTTGACAGAGTTCTTGAACTAGAAAGGTTGATCATTGCAATGGATATTGTGTGGGACAGGCTTGTTGGAGAAAATATTTGTGACACACTGCAGCTCCTCATACCATTTACATGAAGGAAGAGGTTTTGGAAAGACAGAGGAGCAAGGTTGGGTTTTTGTTTTTGCTTTAAAAGTATTTTTTGTTGTTAATTGATTTGGGGGTGATGCTTAGAGGTGAGCGAAGAATGTGGAGCGACTGGGAGGACAGCAGGACTGGGATGCATGAGGAAAATTCCCAAAGAATCACTATATAATTATGGTATTATTTCCTCAAATAATAAAAGTATTGTATGTTAATAAAAACAGAGAAAATAGTTAATATAAGATTCATGAAATAATTGAACTAAAAGTAAGCCTATTTCAGCAAAGAAATGAATGAACCATGTTGAAATATGTATCACAGCAGTATATTTCTCTGTGAAAGATGAGTAGAGTACAAACTGTACTTTATGGAATATCTAAAATATTTTAAGAGTTTATAAGGTCTTATTTTATGGAAAATAAAGCTATTATTTAAGAAAATCACTACCTTAATTTTCCAAACACTAACCCAAATAAAAGACAGAAGAAAACACATTGTTTCTGGTGGGAATATTTGACGACCACCACAGAGCCTTTAGGTAAGTTATGATTGATTTGGTAAAGGTGCACTTGACAGTCAGTGACTCTTGCTTAATGTAAGCAGTGACTATAAGTACAGGACCTAAGTTTAAACCTTTGATCCCACAAGAAAAGATGAAAACAGCTCCCATATTTACCCTATATGTGCTCATGCTATACATATGTGTTTCTATCTGTGCACATAGTTGTAATAAAATACTAAAATTCATAAATTTTTATAAGGAATATATGGGAAGTTTATCAAACAAATGTTAAGTATGTGTAATAATGTAAATGATCATTTCAATCCACTATTGATGTAAAAGTAGAGAAGTTCTCCTAAGTTAAATAATGAAATCATCACTGCCTACATACCTCTCATTCAACCAGACATATGTGTTTGTATCCATCCATCTTTCACTTAAAAAATAAACTTTGCTAAGTGCCTAATTACACAGGTTATACAGAAATTCATTAAATTCTTAGAGAAAGAAATGATTAAATTATCTTAACAGATTTATACAACATATACAGTTATGCACTATTTCACTAAGAAGGTAATGTATATTTAATTACAAAATTATACCATCAAATCACTACTATTTTCTCAGGTCCTTTAACTACTTTTCAAAACTATGGTACCAACAGCTATTTCTTACGATAGCTGAATACTTTCTTTTTCTTCTAACCTTTTCCAACCTTCTCTCTCAACATCCAGCCAAAGCATGGTTTTAAGCCCATTTGCTCTGCAAAAGAGACAAAATAAATAGGATTGAACTCTACTTATGTCCCTCTTCTATGACATTCATTACCTTTTCCTGTTCCTTTCACTTCTAAAAACCATAAGATACTTTTCACAGTCGACTTATTGATTGGGATCTTAGATCTTGCAATCTGTTCTTAGTCATATAGTTCAAATAGTGTGATTCAGCCCCTAATTTTGATTGAACAAAAGGAACATATAAGAACAATGTCACTCTTTTTTTGACTTACAAGTATAAAAACATTTTCTACAGTGAAAACAAGTAGAAAGAAAACTAAAGCCATCAGTAATGTTGAGATGAACACTGAAGCAGATTTCAGGGAAAAGGGATATCTAGGTGAACAAAACATACTGTGTTAATATAATAGTGGGTTGTGTAATTTTTATTGATGGAGAGGGAGCCTATTGATGCTACAGAATTCAAATCCTCTTTTGCTTGAAAGACAGAAGTGGGTGATAATTGGCTAATATATGCTATATGCCAAATAAATAACCCAAAGTCTTAACAGAAAGACAAATAGAATAGTACCATATTACTTTAATTGTGTGATATTTGCATTAGAACAAAAACTTGCATTTGCTTTGTTATCATTTAGCTAAGTTACATATGATGAATATAAATAGACAAAATTTTATTCAGGTTGATATTGTTTTATTTTTAATTATATTAGGATGCAAGTATATTTTATTTATTTACTTTTCCTTTGTATAAAACATTTTTGCTAGTTTTCTCACATACTATAAACTTATTTTGTTTTTCCTCCTTCTACTCTTCTCATTTTCCACATCATCTCTGTCTATTTGGATCCACCCCATTCTTTCTCTCATTAGAAAACAATGTCTTTCAAGGATAATAATAAAATTTAAATAAAATGTAATGGGATAAAACAAAGGCTAAAACTACTGAATACTATAAAAAAACTAACCAAAGGGAAAGAGCACAGGGAAAATACCAAGAAACAAAGTACCTGTTGTTCACACACTAAGAAATTTCATAAAAGCCCAACACTGGAAGCCATAATTTATAGTAAAAAAGAAAATAAATAAATATGAAGGAACAAGATAATGAAAATCCATGACATGACATTATGAGATAAGAAACCTAAGATACCTTCAAGGCCATTTTTCTTGACCATATACTGCTAGCCATGTAGCCTACACTTAACATGGAGTTTGTTTCTCTGTTGAGACTTCAGTGAAGGCAAGAACATGTTCATTTTCAAGTGGTTATCAACTGGAAATTGCTTCTGGGTTAGGAAAACAAGCATGTATCCACTTTTCCTTCCAGTGTTTGTAATTGTTTTGGTGAAGACCAGTGCAAGGCTTCTATATGCTACCTCAGTCTCTTTAAAATTATGTTGGATTAGAGGGCCTTGTTTTCTTGATGTCCTCCATTCTCTTACTATCTTTCAACTACTCTTCAGCAGGGTTTCCAGAGCCCCAAGGAAAGGAGTTTGATGAAGACCTTCCATTTTGTGTCAGTATTCCGAGATATCTCACTCCTTACTCACTGCATAATATCTAGATGGGGAGTTTCTGTCTACTCCCATTTGCCATAGGAGGAAGTTTTATTCAGATAGCTGAGGAAGGCACCGATCTATGAGTATAACAGAATGTCCTTAGGTGCACAAAAGAACTTTGAGAGCACATCCCCCATGGAGGGTTACTCCCTTAGCCAAGAGACAAGAGGGGAGGGCCTATTCCCTACTCCAAATGACTTGACAGATATTTTGATCCCTCCCAGAAGGCATCACCCCTCTATATGGAGTGGGGGAAGGATGGGATGGAAGAGGCAATCGGGGAATGGGAGGGAGGAAGAGAGAGAGGGAATTGGTATCAGATATAAAATAAGAAAATAATAATAATAATAAAAAGAATCTTACAAAAAACAGTCACTTTTCTTATGTCTATTTGTTTAGTTTGGTTTAGAACAATAGTATTTGGTATTACCCTAGGACTATGGGATTTCTAGTCTCAGGTTCTTGGTTACCCAAGCTGCGTCTGTTATTGTTTCATACATATGGAGTTTTCATTAAGTCAAATCATACATTGGTTGGTTAGTCACACATGCTTTGAGCCACTGTTAACCTAGCATATCGTTTAGTCAACATACAATCATAGATAATAGATTTTGGGAGTTTAGTAGGTGTTTATACCTCTCCTTTGGTTGGGAGCAAAGTAACTGCCCATACAAAAGACACGACAGAGATTAAGGTTCTACATAGTCACAAGATTAACTTCTCTATCATAATATCTATATATTAGAAACAACTGAGATAGCCCTCAGCAGATGAAGACATAAGGAAATGTGGTATATTTACACAATGAAGTATCATTTGGCTGTAAAAAGAAATTAAATCCCAAAACTGGAAAAATAATCATCCCAATTATGTAACCCAGACACAGAAAGACTAATATAGTATGTATTCACTTACATGTGGATATTAGCTTTTAATTCATTGATAACCAGCTATAATCCATAGAGCAACAGAGATTAAGTGTAGAGTAAGGACAGATTTGTGTGACAGACAGAACTTCTTGGGAAAGAGCAATGGAATGAATAGTTATGGGTGGATTGTGGTTGGCTAGAATGGGAGGATCGAGTACAGAGAGGGAGGAAAGAAAGGAATGAGGATGGGAATAAGGGTAGAGATGAATAAAATTAAGGTCTATTTGAGGGGAATAGTATGAAGACATAATACAATAAAGATCCTAAAATATACACATATATGAGAATGATATAAATGAAATCACCAAGCAATTGGGAGACAGTTCCCCAACTTGTCATCTCTTGAAATCAAATGAAGTTTCCATAGAAGGATTGGGTTACATATAATTGAGATGTTACCAAAGGGGTCCAACAACCTCCAAACAACCAAGGTTTTAGAAAAGCATACAGGTTGCTCTCCACAAACAGACAGAAAGGCCCTTTATAAATACAACATTTCCTTGTTTCTTGAAATTTTCCTACTTATATAAAAGCTGTCTTGGTCATCACAGGCAATCTTCACACCCATCAGTCTAAATTTCCCTTTCCTTAGTATGCCTACCATCTCCCTTAATACTTCAATTCAATTTTTATAATCCAGTAAATTTAATTATTTCTCTCCATACAAACAGGGATATGTTATTACCTATTGGGACATGGGCAAAATTCTAGTGGCAGTCACTCTATATTAAAAGGGACTCTGTTTCCTTAAATACTCTTTTAATTGTCAATTGCTTTTCATTGGTGGATCAAGCATCAAAAACCCCAATTCAGTTTGATCTGCAATTATCAAGTCTCTTGATCTTGGAGAGTCTTGTGTAACCACAAATGCTGTGAGTTCAGGTAACAGCTCAGTCCTGTCTGTAGGCCAGCCTTACATAGTGTTTCTTCTTGTATTCCTTCTCTCACATTATTTCCCCCCAATTATGTAATATTTCTTGAGTGATATAGATGTGACATCCATGGCTGAACTCACACAGTAACTGAACACTTATTTTGATCATTTGGAAATTATAAGTCTCTTTAATGACCATTAGACTGTGCAATAAAATTTCTTATGACAAAGATTTGAGATAGTATAAACAAATGCATAAAAATTTAATTGTTTTAAAAGGAAGATTGATGACATGACTTATATAACATGAAAACGTTTTCTTTTGTAAGTTCTATGTCTTCCAAAGACATTAACATTTTGGTGGTAGGAATGAGAATAGCAAAAAAGCTCACATTGTTGAAACATTTTGGGAAGGATTAGGATGTGTGGCTTTGTTAGAGGAGACAAATTACTGTGATACCAATTTTGAGTTTTCAAAAGACTTGAGCCATTTACAGTGTATTCTCTGACTCCCAATTATGGATTGATATGTAAGCTGAACTTCTGCTCCAGTCAACATGCCTGTTGTAATGCTTTATTTCATACTGCTATTCCATGATGAAATCTTGTCCCTATGGAACCTTAAATCCCAAATAAACCGTCTGTAAGTTACCTTAAATATTATATTATTTTCATACCAATAGAAAAGTAACTAGTGCAGAACTAGGTACTGGGCAGTATGATATTTCTGTGAAAACCTGATCATGTGGATTTTGAAAGAATGTGGAAAATGGAATTTTGGACCAGAAATATTATTGAACCTCCATAATCAGAGCTTAATGGAAATTGTATAAGAATCCCAGAAGACAAGTATAGAGAACCGTGAAGACAGTACAGGTCCATTTCAAACATGTGAAAGGGGGAACTATACTAATAACAAGACTAGGGAATGTGATTGTTTTCTGTCCTTGTCCCAAGAATTTCCCTGAGGCTAAGTAAAAGTTAAGGAAATAATACATTTGATGGATCAGGTGTCCAAACCTAAACAAGAGAGTGATTATTTATTATCAGAAATAGCTCTCAACACTATTGCACTGGTGGGCACATCTCAGGTGGCATGTAATTAACACTTTATTCCTTGTCCAGTTCTGATCAACACCTCATTGACTTTTCTGCTTGTGGTGGTTTGAGTGATAAATTTCCCCTATTGACTTGAGTACTACAATACTTATTTTCTGAGATTGGGAGAGGGATGCTGTGTTAGAGGTTTAAGAGATGTGGCCTTGCTTGAGGGAATGTATCAATATAGCTAAGATTTTGAGTTTACAACCTCATACCAATTCAAGTTTGTTTTGCTTTAGTTTTTACTGTGGTTGAGTATGTGAATTCTCACCTCTTCCTCTAACTGCCATTACTGAATATTGTTGTCAGATTTTCCTGCCATAATGGATTCTTATATCTCTGGAGTGAATACCCAAATAAAGTTCCCTTCCCTAAATGTTTTATCACCGAAAAACAAAAATTGCCCAGCTTGACTACCATTTCCCCAGATCCATGATAGCTGATAATGTTTGAAAGGATTTGGCAGGATGAGTCTAGAGAAAAAGAAGGAGGGGAACATTGACTGCTCAGGGGAGTCAGTGGGTCAGAAACATAACAGAAAAATAAGATGCCAGTTAAACTCCAATTTTACAAAATCTAAGCTTTATTTTTAGGTTTTGCTTATAAGTCATTGTTGCTCTATCCTGAGATAAAACCCCAACAGATATCACTCTATTTATGGGAGATTTGTCTAGAATCCTATCACTTAACTTTTGGTATTTGGGTAATTAATTTGATAACTGGATATTTGAGACCTTGCATTATTGTTTACTAGACATTTGAAAACTAATATTTGAAATCTCCAAAATTGTTTGAAGAGGGTGGATTTTAGGGAGAAATTCAGTATTAGCAACCTGAGAATGTTGCCCATATGTGGGTGTTTATTTATTTATTTTACATATTTTACATACTCGATCCCAGTTCCCCCTCTCCCTCCCTTTCTCCATCCCTCCCATGTCCCCAGACCCCATCCCTCCCATCCCAGCCCCCATTCCACAGGGAGGGGTGATATCTTCCAGGAGGGGTCAACAAAATCTGTCAAGTCATTTGGAGTAGGGACTAGGCCCTCCCTCTAGGTTATGGGAGTACTCACTCCATGGGGAATGTGCTCCCAATGTCCTTTTGTGCACCAGTGATACATCATGGTTTCACTGTCAGAGGCCCCCTTAGACTGCCCGGGCCTTCTAACTGATACCAATGTTCAGGGGGTCTGAATTGGTTCAATGCTGGATTGCCAGCTATCAGTCTGGGGACCCATTAGCTCCTCCTTGTTCAGGTCAGCTGCCTCTGTGGGTTTCTGTAGCCTTGTCTTTTCCTCACTATCTGCAGCTGATGACCAACGTATCCACCATCATAGAGCCCTCATGTAGTAGGTGATGGGAAACAGAATCAGACACCCACAGCTAAACACTGAGCCGAATTAGAATCTAAACATGGGTATTAAGACTGCAGTGAGGTAAGTATGGGATTAAAAGAAGAATTTCTTTGGAAAAGAGACAGATCAGTAAGCCTCAAAAATATTTAAGCATTATCTTCTTGGCATGATAGCATCACATATGAACTCACAGTCGTTAGAGCAGTGTGCTGGAGAATGGATTTTTATTTTCAAATTGACATCAGCTAAATTTATTTGGGAAGAGGTTAGCCTAATTGAGAATAACTCTCAAAAACAATGGGGTATAGAAAGTTAATAGAACATTTTCTTGACTAGTGATGGATATAAGGATCATTTCACTCGGTACAAGTACCACTCCTGTGTTTGGGTGGTCTTGGGTTGTATGAGATAGAAGACTAAGCAAGTAAGGAAAACAAACATGTACAATGTGTTCCTCCATGTCCTCTGTTGTTTCATTTCCTGCATCCAGATTACTATCTTAAGTCCCTGCCCTCAATTCACTTTAATGATGGATTACAAATTATAAGATGAAATTTCTTTCACATGTTGCTTTTGTTCATGATGTTTGATCATTTCAGTAGATATCTGTTTAAGACAGACAAGCACAAATTTTTGGAAAGCCCAACCTAGACCAATAAAGACATTGACATAGGAGTTGTGTAATAAACCAACCCCTAGACGGAGCAATTTTTAATTATTAGTTGATGAAAAAGTATTTTCTCTGGAGTAAATACATTGACAAGTAGATCTTTCTATAGAGGAGGATGACATATCAAGAACATTTCTGCAACACAAATTACTCTCAAAGTATATTTTTGTAAAGGTCACAAAGTTGAGTGATTAGGGAAGGGTATTTAGTGAGAGCTTGGATGTGAGTATGAGCATAATATTTTGTACAAAAACTACCAAGTAACTAATAAAATTTTATAATGAAGAAGAATAATCAAGCATTAACTACTCATTGAACCAGTACTAATTATGTTGGTTAGTGGCAAGGCAATGTTGTGCACATGTTTGTATGGAAAATAGACTAAAAAACTAAACTGCAAAAATCAGGGAAAACTTATCAACGGACCTATTCTGATTACTAGGAACACATACTGTAACATTTGATACAAGGTAGTTCTAGTTTGTTTTAGCAATTACTGAGTTAAGTTAATCATGTATCATGGATATAAAATTCAAATTTGCTAAAGTTTTACTTTTTATTTCTCTAAGAAACAATAGTTGGTACTAATAGGCACATCAGCACCTACTTGCCTTCAAGCTATAAGATAAATAAATATATGTATTTACCATTAAATAAAATCATTTTATGTTTACAGATATCATCCAAATTCTTTTTGCAGAAGAAAAATCATCAAATTAAATATAGTAATACTTATACTACTAAGGCTTCCTCACATAGTAAATCAACTTTTTGTTATTTTTTAGTGGTATAAATTAAATCTTTATAGAAAATATGATTTTCAATTTATATTACATTATGGAAAAAATAATTTGATTATAATAAAAATAAAATAAGAATTTTCTTAAAATATAGTTTCAGTTCATAATTAAAAATGAAACACATTTATGAGTCATAGGAGAAATAGCATGCCACCATCTGTGAGAAAAACAAAAGAGGATGATTAGCATGCATTATTTACTTGTTTGAGGATTGAATTTCTTTGTGCTGGTGTGATATATTGAGTACAGCAAATGTTTAAAATATATTTTATAAATATTTAAACCTTAAATCCACTGAATCAAAATTTTCTACATTAGATGTCATTACTTTACAAGGTAAAATTAAGAAATAACTTATAAACACACACACACCCACACATATACACCTTTAATATATCATACTTATACATATATTTGTATCATGTATACATATACGTATAACTATATACATGTTATTATTTCCAATATTTATGATACATTTCCCAAAAGGCACAAAGGCCTGTTTTGCCTGTGTGTAATGATATAGAGTAAAGTTGGAAGATATTGTGTTAATTGAAACAGATTTTGATGTCAGTGACATGAGATCTCAAAGTCAAGACTCTAGGCCAAAAATGATTGATTTGTAGAAAAAAAAAAAAAACCTGTCTTTCTTTCTTTACATTTATTTTTGCTGTCTTTTGCCTAGGGTCTTTGAAACACACACACACACACATATGCATATATATAGTTACATCATATATGTGTGATATATATCCATGTATATGTCATTTATAACAATACATACGAAAAGCTCAAGTTTTTAAAATGTAGCTTGATATATTTTTCTTAATTAGACCACAAGTTTTCATCAATAATTAGGTAGTTTTTTCATATTAGGTGATAAAATGAGATCAATTTATTGAATCAAATTGTGAAAATTTGTTCCTTTTATAGTAAGTCCTATAAAATAAACTGGAAGTTACCAACTTCCATTGTTCCAATGATAGAATCAGTTGTGTATATTACAACTGGCTTTTCCTTTTCAGACTTCCTTACTTCAGTTTTTTATCAAGTTAACTACAGATAATTTGTGAACTATTGAAACAAATTCATTCTTTTATGAAGTATTAGAAAAAATAAATCCTTATTTGAGATCTTTATGTAATACCACCTCTGGTGGTGTTACTAGATGCTTAGGGCTTCCTTGCTGATTTCAGTAATAGTGAGTTTGCAAGTAAATGAAAATTTGCTTCCAATCAGTTTTTAAAGGTTCAACTGGCATTGTGTTTGTGTTTGTGTTTTATACAATTTTTGCTGTTTTTTCTTAATAGTATAAGTTAAAAAATCTTTCAGAATATGTAGGCTAATGAATTTATTCAGCCACAAAATCGAAAAGTAATATAAAGGAAAGAAAAATAAACTTTAGTCACATAAATAATGGCCACAGGCTAGGTTCGGAACAAGACACTCTTATTTGTGAACAACAGTCATGTCCATTATCAAACAAGATTTATTTTGTAAATTAAAACCAGATACTATACTGAGAATCAATAGTTGTATAAAAAGGTTGTTTATCTCAGGATTATGACAGTGGTGTTAAAATAAGTTAGTATGACTTTAATAATGAGCCTCAAATTAATATGCATAACAATGCTTCCTCAAGGGTACTCTAGTCATTTTATTTTGTCTGAGCTGCAAGAGAATTAAATATAATGCATACTATGATATAGTAATGATGGTTTATAACTAATTACCTTTCTATAGTATAACAGAGGGCATTTCACTATATAGAACTACATGAAGTTTGAAGAATATTCTATACAACATTTATAAGGAATTCAGTGCTCTTGAAAGTCCTTCCTTTCCTTTTGTTTCATGACTTATATAAATGAATATACATTCTACAATGTTTATTAAATTCCTAATATAAACTTGCTATTTTGCTACAATTTCATATATAGTATGGAAAAGCCACTATTTGAACTTATTACTCAAAAATTTCACAAATGAAATAATTTCATTTAGTTAGATGAGATTTTTCTAAAGATATGAAGCAAAATTTAGATTTAATACAATAGTGTAGAGACTTAAAGAGTAATGAAAGGCACCTTCTATGCAGAACAAACAGCAAATTAACAAATTGACTAAGAAATGAGGAAATCAGTCCCATTCACAATATCTACAATTGATAAACAAATAAATAAACAGGCAAGAAAACAAACAAATACTGGATAAACCAAGAGTGTACAGAAAAATTTAAATGCCACAATTAAACAAGTGATGTTTTAGGTAACAGGACAGTTACTGTACATAATCACAGCATTAACCTAAAGAAAAACCTATGACAAGTTGAATCAGTAAATCAAAAGTATACAGTAATTTAAATAACTCTTTCCAAACTACAAGTATAGTTGTCCCTTTTCCAAAGGGCAAAAGAATATCCATGAAATATATATTGATAATATTATACCAAATGATGGGACATTAAATATTTTCTGTAAAATACTTGAAAAGTGAAAAATTTTTTCTCAAAATTCGACTTTGACATTATAATGGAATTACTAGCTCAAACAACAAATGCAAGTAAAACATGAAAGTATATTAAAAACAAAAGTAAATGAAACTTGCATTTGCTTTCAACTCACATGATTGTGTCTCAAGAAATAAAAAAAACTTCACCTTGAACAAGAAAGTTATATCAAGGAAGTACTTAGGTATATCTATCGCAAACTATACTCAGGGTTATAAATAAGAATAACTACAAAACACAGATAAAATAAATTGAAGATGAACCTGAGTATAAAAAGACAAACAATAGGCAACATCAAATTGGAGGAGGAAAACTACATATCTGTGCTAATGGACTTCAAAACTTAATAGAAAGCTCCAACAAACAAACAAGTTAGTAAACATTCTTTGTCAAATTAGAGCCAAACAAGAAAGGAACAGAACATAAACTGAATATAGGACACACAAAATCACTCACATATATGTTGTATACCTTGGTGTTCTCGTAAGACTTGTAACAGTAGGAGTGGGGGTGCCTCTGACTTTTGCCCTGGTCTTTAGACCCCCTTTTCTCCTACAGGGTTGCCTCATCCCAACCTCTATATGGGGGTTTATGCCTAGTCTTATTTCTAGGTGTTATGCCATAATCAGTTGATGCCCCTGTTGTTTTCTGAAGTAAAACAGACAAGAAGTTGATCTGTGGTAGAGGAGGAGGGGGTGTAAATAGGAGTGGGAGGAGGAAAAACTGTGATTGGGATATTAAGGAAGAGAGAGGAAGAATAAAGAAATAAATGAAAATATCACCCACACTTGCAAAAACTATTCTTAAATATTTGAAAATGGGGAATACTAACTACTGGACCAGTATAGGGTGTTCATCAAGAGGTGCTTCAATGATAAAACTTTACCAAACCAAGAAATTAATTTAGAAGTTGGCCAAACGTATTACGATGAAAATTAATTCAAGATGAATAAACTCTAAATTTAATACAATAAGCATTCAATATTGAAGTTTTAGAGGTAGCTTTTCACATCATTCCAAAAATATAATCCAAAAAGATTAAAAAGGATGCAAAGAAAATGAAGAGACTGCACACTTAAAGTCCCAGGAATCCTTTCCCCTCAGAAGTAAATCCTGTGTTGTCTCCCTAAACCAAGTAAGGGAGACATTTGCCCCCTCCAAGTACCCAAAGTGCTCTAAGTCAATATCACAGTAACATTTCTCTGTATGTCTAAACAATTCTATTAATGATATCAAAGATAGGCCCGCCGCACGCCCTCCGTGGCCTGCGGGGCCACACCTCTCTGGTTCGCCCGGTAGGGGACCCTGTCCCCACACTATTCACTGCCCTGTCCTCTCCTACCCTTCTAAAATGTCTAATAGACTCCAGAGCGCCTTTCTGGAAACCTCAGAGGAAAATTCAGGCTCGCATTGACCCAGTGTGGAGATGGCACCGATGTTAAAAAAAAAAAAAAAAAATACTGAAGAAAGAAATAACAAGAAATATTCTCAAGGAAGTAATACTAAGACTGATGCTGAATTTAAAAAGCTATTTGGTCTCACTAAAGAATTGAGAGTGTGTCTTACTCGGATCCCTGACTGTCTGGGCTCTATAAAAGGTTGTGATTCCTTTAGCAGTTTAATGAAGAGTAATAGTTCTTACAAAGATGCAGAGTTTGTGGTGAAGGAAGAAGAAACAAAACAGAGTTTTTCTAAGAAAAGAAAAGCAAAATCCATTAAGAAGATGGATTACACAAAAAGGAGAAAATTAAGAAAGCTAGTAACACAGTCATGAATGGAACTGATGCTTCCAGTTCCCAACTTCTTAGTATTTTACCAACATCAGATAATCCGCAACACAACATTGTCGCAAGCCATAGCACAACCAGGGAAGACAAAGAGAACTGAGGTAGAAAACTGCTCCCATGAGAAGCAAGACAAAAGCATATTAAGTTCAAGTGCATCTTTTGGACAAAGTAATTGTTTCAGTAAAAAGCTATATGGAAGATATTTTTCTATTGCCACCACCAGAATTAGAAGAAACCATCAGAGATGAAAAAAATAAGAAGACTTAAAGCAGATTGTAAGAGAGAAAGAAGCAGCTCTTGAAGAAATGCGTAAGAAGATGCACCAAAAAAAACAATAAAATGTCTAGGATTTAATGACTTGTACTACTACAGTAGTTCCCTCTTACCTTCTGGGGATACTGTTAAGACCTCTCCCCCTCCCCCCCCTCCCCCACCCCCCACTCCCCAATGGATGCCCAAACTGGAGATGATACCAAATTCTGTATACAACCGCTATAAAATCTTGATCTTTATTCTGATAACATCTACTTTAGATAATAACAAGCAAGTAATTAGGATATGCAATGTGGATACACTTAATGAAGAGGATAATTGATGTCCTGAACAGGACACTGAAATTTTTTGTAATGTTACTCTGAATGGTATATAATTTAAAAGTATAAATTCCTCCTTTCTGGAGTTTCTCATCGATATTTTGGACAGCAGGGTTATCATGGGCATCAGAAAACTAGAAGAGCCAACTGTAGATTACAAGGATTACTATTATTTATAAAGGCACTCTGAAAGCATTTTTTGTATATAAAATGTAAGGAGTACAGAAAAGGCTGAGTCATATGACTCATCAATATTATACATGTCATATTTTGACTTACTTGTTTTGGAAGAAAGTTTTTGGTATTTTTCTGTGAAATGAAATTCCCCAAATTTGAAGCTTATTTTTGTACCAAAGTTTCCTGTTAATGTTATATCTTCCAACTAAATTTCTCAGGTCTTACACTAACAATAAATATTGTGTACTAAAAGTCATGCACAATCCAAGATAAAGACAGCTGTAAACTTAACTTTACCATTGAGTTTCTATGTGTACTGTCTTGATCTTCTTACCTATAAAAATGATACAACCTAAAAAAAAAAAAAGAATATCAAAGATATAGACTCAACCTGAACTTATAATTGAAATACATTATGTGTGAAAGGAAATCTATCTTCAATAAAATAAAAAATTATATAAGATAATTTTTTCAACCAGCCTCCATTATTATGCACATCTGTGATGTTTCATCCATTAACTGCCATATTTATCCTAAGAAGCAAGAGAGAAAAGGAACAATGATGGGAGATGTCATTCTGTAAATATTTTCTCTTACTGGTTAATGAACAAAACAATGTTGGCTGATAGGAAAGCAAGATAAACGGGACTAGGAGATAAGGAGGACTCAAGGTGTACTAGGAAGGAGTCAGCATGTAGAGCCTGGAGTGAACAGAGGTCCAGGTCCACTCTCTGGTAATATGAAACCATGAGAAAATACTTAGATTAATAGAAATGGTTTAATATTTAAAGATAGAGTTAGCCGATAAGAAACTAGTAACTGGCCAACAGCATATATCTGAGTCTCCTGTGTGTTAATTGAGGCAAGCATGGTGTTGGGACCGGCAGAGGGGAAAAACTACTCATAATAGAACAATACTCTCCATTTTTAAATTTTTCTTTGCCTTCCATGGAAAGAGTTTTCCCACACCATCACTTTCCATGCTATTCTGAAAACCATTTTAAGGCATGTGTTGTCATGGAGACTAGTATGCCACTTGAGAAGGAAACACTTTCTGTAGTTTCCATCTTATATTCAATGAGGTTGCCAAATTCAATGTGGTGGAAATGATTAGAAACATCCAGTTTTAACCTCATATTTTATAAAGAAGCATGGCCCAGAAAGAATACTAAAGAATAGAAAACTTGGGAGAAAGTTGGGTACATGGAAGTGACTAATAAAAGTGCCTCAAAGAATTATAATTGTAAATATCAAAGATCAATGAGAGAATGATTGTGTTGTTATATTATTTATGATCTAATAAAGTCACTGAATATCAGAATTCAAAGCTAGCTCCTGGGTTTAGAATCTGGGCAGTGGTGGCACATGTTTTGTATCCCCAGAAAACGGGAAACAGGCAGATCAATCTCTGTTGAGTTCAAGGCCACCCAGACCTACATGAGAGATGAGAGAGTAAGCAGTCTTATAGAGAAACAGTTTTTTGGTGCCTTTAATCCCAGCACTAAAGAGAAATATAATATAGGAACAGGAGAGTCACTACGCAGGCTTCTAGCAAGTATTCTCCAGTGACATTAGGATACAATCCCACTTGCAGCCCAGGTGAAGGTAAGAATTCTCAGGTAGCATGGCTGCTTTGCTTCTCTGATCTTCAGTTTGAATCCCAATATCTATCTCTGGGTTTTTTATAGGTAAACTGTGGTGATATATTATTTATGATCTAATAAATATTTCTTGCATGTTCAGAACGCAAAGCTAGCCAAAGCCACAGAGTCAGGCAGTGGTGAGACATAGCTTAATCCCAGCAGCCATAACACCTAGCCATGGAACTAGGCAATAGGTGGCACATCTTTAATCTCAGTACTCAGAAGACAGGCATATGGAACTACGTTATTTCAAAGCCAAAATGAACTATGCAGAATTGATCCAGTCCTCAAGAACCAACAGCTCACACAAAAAGTGATCTTACCATGGGATCACATGCCTTTAATTCCAATACCAGGAAGATACAAAAGGAAGAAGCGAACGGTCTCACATGAAGATTACATCTCCAGACAGGGAGAGCTATTGTCTTTTGGGAATTAATGGACAGATTAATGCACTCTGAGGATTTGTGGAACAAGGACTACCAAAGCAGTCTGAAGTAGAGGTGGCTGGTGGCTTTCCCTTATATGACCTTCGGCTTGAACCCCAATGTCTACCTCTGGGGTTTTTATGTTTCATGGTACAGAGGTCCGAAAATATCATGAAGCAGGGCAATGGAGACAATTGAGAAAAGAAATCAACCTTAAGAGGTCACTAAAAACTCAATAATTTTTAAATACTACTCAACTACTAGCTATGGAAGAAAAAAAGTCACAAAAAGTCACTCACCTACCCATGATTTTTCATGATGGAGTAGCTCAGGCAAGATCCAGCTTCACCTCACCAATCATAGGCAGCAGTGTCCTGAAATACTAACTTTTCTTCCACTTAGATGGAGCTCAGAAATCAGTATGACATCTCCATTAGGGACTATACTCACCATCTTCAATTTGCCTTCCATGACTTGGGGAAGCTACAAGCTTTTGCAAAAGTTTGTGCTGTTAGGTGGTGTGACCACATTGCTCTAAAAAGGAGCAAAAACCTGTGGAATAACAAATGGATACTTTACTAGAGTTACAAAGAATGACATTGTTGAATGCACCTGTTCAACTCCATGCTCTAAGGTGACTTAATGAAGCCTCTGCAGGTACCTCATTCTCAACTCATTTATTTTTCCTCTCCAAAAAAAATATATATATATATATATATATATATACAACCCTCAAATTTTTTTTAGTCTACCACAGGACCAAGCAATCCCACTCTTCAGCATATACACAAATGATCCACATCCATGCAAAACGATATCTGATCAACGATGTTCATAGCTGCACTATTTTTTTTAACTAGCAAGAACCTGGAACCAACCTAAATGCTCTCAACTGAAGAACGGATAAAGAAGGTGTGTATTACACAAGGTAATACTACTCAGCAAAAAAAAAAAAAAAAAATGAATCCTGAAATTCACAGGGCAAATGGATGGAACTTGAAGAAACCATCTTGAATGAGTAAACAAGTTGCAAAAAGAACATAGTGTGTACTCATGCATATATTGATTTTATTGATTTTAGACGTAGAGCAAAGAATCACTAGCCTTTAATTCACCACTGCGAGAGAAACTAGGGGGATAAAAGAGGGAGGAACCTAAGAGATTCTCAAAAAGGTTCCTCACAGAAAGGGAAAGGAAGGGGGGGGGGGGAGTGGGAGAGGGAGTTAGAGCAAGAGAGGAGAGGGAAAGCAAGTGGAAATAGGAAAAGAGAGAGAGAGAGAGAAAGAGAGAGAGAGAGAGAGAGAGAGAGAGAGAGAGAGAGAGAGAGAGACACCATCAAAGAAGAAGCCATTACATTATAGGTTTGAAGAGAAAGCGGACTCTAGAGAAATGTCCAGATACCTACAAGATAACCCTAGCAAACAATATGGGCAACAACAGTGGAAAGGCTCCCCTTAAATTCCCTTCTCTGATAATGAGATTGATGACTAACTTATCTATCATTATATAGCCTGCATCTAATAACTGATGGAACAGAAGCAGAAACAACCACAGCTAAACACTGAGCCTAACTGGAATCCAGAGGCAGAGAGTGAGAGTGATAAGAAAATAGGGACAAAAACCAGGCTACAGAAACTCACAGAGACAGCTGACCTGAACAAGGAGGAGCTCGTGAACCCTCAGACTGATTTCTGGGAAATCAGCATTGGACTGACTCAAGACCCCCTGAACAGGGGTTTCAGTTAGAAAGCATGGGCAGTCTAAGGGACCTCCGACAGTGAAACGAGGATATATCCCTGTTGTACAAA